>NC_083744.1:9322849-9625349 GCF_033458585.1 Syngnathus typhle
GGTGTAGTGCTACAACAGTGTATGCAGAAAACATCAATTAAAACACATGGCCTCTTTGGCGTGATAAACAAAAGGGCGATCAGATATCACTGGTCACAACCTCTCGCTCGGTTCCTTACAATCCCTTCAGGTTGTGATTTCTGTTTTCTGAGATTACACCTTTCATATAGCAACTCTCCAATGCTGGAAGTGTAGTTTCGGTATAAACATCCCTGGGCTATCGGATTATGGTCTACTGCTGCGGCACTGGTGTCTAGTAACACTCAGAGAGAGAGCTCAGCCATCCATCACACAGTGAGTGTCTGTCTAAGGCTTTCCACCCTGCTTCTTCTCGCCCTGGCTCTCCAGTTACGGCCATACACGACCGGCCTAAATAATATTCTTGGTGATAAATGGCACTATAAGCCTGGTATCCATCATTAATCTGATTTTTAAAGAAGCATCCATCTTTCAGAGAGCCTGTTAGGGCCACGGGAGAGCAGAGCAGCCCGGGTTCATTTAAAGGCCAGGCTGCTGAGTGAGTGATACCTGTCAGCCCTGCTCATCAGGGAACAGCAAGCACACACACACACACATACCACACATTAAACACTGGCGCCATATGGTCACACACACACGCACAAAGACACTGGCGCACACACATGCAAACACAAAGCCTCTCTCAAAGAGTTCAGTTTGGATATAGTATGTGTGCACAAAAACCAACCAACCACTTATTGGGAGTGTATGCAACAAAATATATTTGTCCTCTACATAAAGATGTCTTCAGTCATTGAGGAACATTCTGTCACTCGTCAAAACATAAACAATCGTCTCTTCCTCCTTAGAGCAACTTCTTGAAGCTTACAGGAAAGGTTCCCAGGAAAATCAGTCAAACGTTAGCAGAGAAAGTATCCGTTTCTTACACTAAGACTGAACATCGTTTTGGGACTAAAATCACAATTTTGAGATTGTCAAAGCTCCCTTTAAAAAAAAAAAAAAGACAGCGGTTTTATTAGCAAACACCGGCCGGAATGGCTGGCAAAGAGATCGATGTAAAAAATATTATCAGAAATGTTATTTCCTTATATTTGCACTATTTCCCAGTACTGAATTTTGAACTGTCCACAATAATAGGTCTAAAAAATATTTACATTCAATTTAACATTTTGTAAGGGACACGTTTCATTTTCTATCATGTTTCTAATTAATATATAGGTCTAAAAAATATTTACATTCAATTTAACATTTTCTAAGGGACAAATTTCATTTTTTGTCATGTTTCTAATTAATATTACTGCACATTGTAAATAGTACACTAAAACCTGATCTCAAGGAAATCACAAATTGAATAAAATTCACAATATTTGTTAGATATATTTCTTTCTTTAAAACTTTCAGCTCTATCTTGCACGTCATTTCTCTCCTCCTCTTTCCCTATTCTTGTTCTTTTTCGGTCTCTTTCGGCCTCCCACACCGCACACATCCACCTCCCTGCCTCCCTCCCTCCCATGTGTGTCTGCTAAAGCCAGTTTGATAAATGACACACGTCACTATGTCAGAAGCGAAGGGTGGGTCAGTGATAAATGACTCTGTTGAAAAGGAAATCGGCTCTCTGGCATCGCCGGGCTATTCTTCTGCTGGATTGGGTTTCAGGCCCCCCAAAGAACAGCGCGGCTCAGTTTCCCCAAAAGGAGCACACATCCCGCCAGGCTCTCTCCCTCTGTGAGGACTGAGAGTGGATGGGCTGGTGGAGCTCGCTCGGAGTGCTACAGTGCGTCCCAATTGTCGCTACAGTGCAGCTGCATCTATCACAAGAGCGGTGGGACTATTTTTACAAAGCCTGCTACTCAGTGCCCAGACAGCAGTCCCTGCTGAAAACCTCGTCTGAAAGCACTGAAAGCTGGACCAGCGGTTGGCTAACAGTTTTCTATTTGTGACCCGCCGCTTCTTTCTTATCCCAGAGCCCAACCCAATGGCTTGACATCTGTCAAGTGTGTGTTAAAAAGCAGAGGAGGGCCACTTTACAACCCCACTTTTCTTCTCTTTCTCATCAAGCTCTACACCAACAGCTCCTCCTTGTCCTCCCCCACTTCGCCTTCTCTCATCTTCTGCATTCAGTTCCTGGCAGGGTGGCTGTGTTATCATTACCCAGGCAGGATTTATGGATTCAAGGCCCATGGCAAAAACAAAAAAGGCATCTGTCAATACCAGTGGGAAACACTCCGTCAGCCTTCCTCCTTCCACTGCTGCTCACAGTCTCATTAGGTATGCACTTATCAGACACATAGATCACAGACGTGACTCCACTTCAACGGAATCCAGCCAAAAGACTTTCATTAGCAAGGAGGCCTGCGAGGCCCAAACATTTACTTGCACCTGTGAATAAAAGGTGGTGCGTCGTCGCTCGGCTGACCCCCGCTGCTCCTGTTAAGGCCACGCTTCTCATAGATAAAACAGCAGGTGGGCAAAAAGAAATGCAAACACTTTACCTCATTTTGCTTTTACAACGTGGACACAACATGTGTGCGCAATGTGTGCTCGGAGTATTTGTGTTGCTAACTTGGCATATGGAAAGAAGACACAAGGCGATCCAAGCAAGTGGGCTGCGGTTACCAATACCTCACTGCCCGTCTATCCCTACCACACACATGAGCCCAGCCAAGAAATCAGAAAGTAGATGCCCACTGATTTGCACATACGCACGCACAAGCTCATGAGTGATGGCTGCCAGTGTGGCACTTATGAATCTGAGCCTGCAGAAACACGAGACTGTTACCGTAGAGACGTTCCAAACTGGAGTATGTCCCCTGCCCCTGTTTCTGTCTCAAAAACAGTCTCATGCGTTAATAGAAAATCCAGGGTCGTTTTCAGCAACGGTAGCTTCCGAGTGCAATATAGTTGGGATAACGCAGACTGAGCGGTATTCTGCAGAAATACTGCACGTTAACCATCTCATTGGAGTAACTGTTCTAAATGTAGTAAAGCCATTGTTGACAAATTGGTCAAATTATTTCAGCTTTCTCGAGCCCCAGACGTCATCGGCAACAAACAATACGGGGTCTTACTTCCACATACACTTTTGCTCAGTTAGGTTACAAAGCTGCCTGCCCCCGGTTGTTAAGAGCACTCAGACTTGATGCAGGTACGCGCCCCATTTGTCACCTGCAGCGCAAAATTGAGTTACAGCACAACCAAAGGCGAGCAGCTCTGCGTAATATCAAGTTGATTACATCAAAGTGGTGGCAAACCTCATTCGGCCGGGCACCCCGAGCTTGTCATCTCCAATCACAAGGCCTGTCAGGACTCCATCAGCCTCACGGCTAATTGGACCGATGCTAATGAAGCAGGCAAAACAAGTTTTCTACTGTGGAGACACTCACAGAGAGATGGCAAGGGGGGGGGGGGGGGGGGATGCTTGTGTGTGTGCTTGGGAGACAATGAGGGAGCAAAGAGGGTGTACGCCTGTGTGTGTGTGTGTACGGGGGAGGTAGATTTTTCATGCAAGTCTCAAGGTTGCAGTGGGCCGACTCTCCCCCTAAGTCCCTAATCAAGGCCCATCATCTGTCATCCTTTTCTTTGCTCTCTCTATCACCACGCTCTGTGCTGCAATCAATTCATCATCACCCTTTGTGTGCCACTGAACAGTTGACAACTTTATAACTTGCAGCTGCACAGGCTGACTGACAGGGGTGCAAGGGGAGTGTGAAAAAAATGAAGAAAATGGATGGATGAATGAATGCACAAAGAAGCATGGTTTCAACCAGAAAAAAAAAAAGTTGTTTTCTACAAACACCAAACGATCTGTATTACAGCCCTTTTATTCCCTTTCATCGACAGACAAACAGCCGTGTAGCGGGCAGCAGGAGAGCGAGAGAGAAGGAGGAACAAAACATCCTTCTCACTGATCTGAAATCAGAAAGCTTTCAGTCATTCTTTATGTGCTCCCCGCGGCCACTCCGAGCCAGTGAGCATGTACATTAGGCTGGGGCATTTTGATGAAATAAAAGCCCGGGCCAGCTTATGGCTAAACAGAATGGGAGCACTCACTCAGCCTGTCTCTGATTGACCATTAAAACCATTGATGAATGGGCCTGTCAGGGTGGAGACAATTAAATCAAACATGAAACAAAGCCGTTGTGGCGGCCCGGTCTGACAGAGCAAACCCATTCCTCCCCTCCATTACATAGCACACAGCTCCTTTTACAACCCCTTACCCGCTCCTCCCACCTCCCCTGGCCACTGTGTGAGTGTGTGTATTCAAAGTGAACATGTGCGCACGGGGGTGTGGTGTTTTTACTGTGCGTGTGTGTGTGAGTGCGTGCATGTGTGTGTTTGTTTGTTTGTGTGTGTGTGCGTGTGTCTGTGTGTGTGTGTGTGTGTGTGTGGTGTTCCAAGTCAGGTTCAAGCACGCTTGGCCACTTTTATAAAACACGTGTTTTGTATACATGCTAATAACTTTTAGAAACACTTCACACTTCAGGCTTAAGATTTTTTAAAGCACTGCTTTTTGACAGGTTTAATGTCTCCCTCCTCAGGATGGCCAAATTCATTTGTGGAATTGATTATTACAAAATCAGTCTAGTGTGGAATTGATTGTTGATTAAACATGTGGTGATTGAACAGGTCGGCCCTACTTGGCTGAAACCAGAAGAGGTGCCATTAATTCAGTCTTAACTAGTGAAAGAACAACATGAGCTCTATGGGAAGATGTGCTATGCTCATGTAGAGCAACCCTATAGCACAACTTTAATGGATAGCATTATTATGCTCAGTACCCAGATGTTGGCCAACCACAACTAATATGAAAATAATGGCCATTCATCCACTTTTGTACCGCTTATCGTCATTAGGGTCGTAAGAGAGCAGGCGCTTATACCTGCTGACTTTGGGTAAGAGGCGGGACAAACAACTTAACACCTAAGGACGTATACATTTTTCTGGAATGTGGCAAACAGAAAAAGTCCACAGAGAACGTGCAAATTCAAACTCCCAGCTTCAGAAATGTGAGGTGGAATTGCTACTCATTATCAGACTGTCCTGCTCAAAAATAATGTAAATCTTTGAAAACCATGAAAAACACACAATTAAAATAAGGGGTTTCTGTTAACAAATTCCTTATCAAGGAGTTAAAATAAAATTCAAATAAATTAATATTGTGAATCTTCTGATTAAATAAGAGTCAGGGGCTATAGCGCCACCTGTTGTTGCAACATACAGCTGACAGCCTTGCATATCCGTTACTATTGTCTAAGTACATTTTGGGTTAGTGAGTAAAAAAGACAAAAATCAAGAAGTTTATGAGTCACTTGAACCATCGGTGAGCGTCCTAGAGGGGAAGCGAAAAAAGTACACGGATCCTTTGAAAGTGGTTTAAACGTGACGTCAGGGGCCTGCAGCACATGGTGCGAAGTGATTTTCTGATGCAAATCGGGAGGGATCACATCAAAGCCGCGTGACAGCCAATCAATCAACCGTCAAATCGGACATGGCAACTGTCGATTACGGCTCCTTCCAGCCCACGAAACCCCCATTGTCTGCTCCAAAATTGTTTATCTTGTCAAGAGCGAGAGAAAGGATGGTGTGGAACCGACTTTGTTTTTCAGCTTGTGCAAAGAAGTTATGGCAGCAGGAAAAAGCGGCGTGCAACGTCCAACCTATCATTTATGAATTTAAAGACACGGGAATAAGTCATTTTTAGCTGACTATGATGTGAAATGAACACAACGTGAGGCGCATAAAAGCTATTTTGACACACTCGTCATCCTAGGATATACGTACCTGGCGCGCGCTTGGGCGCCTCTTGTTTCCTCCGTGGCATTTGCGTGTATTTGTGGGGATTTCCGCCAAACTCCTCCTTTTTCTCCGCACGCGACAAAGCCGCTCGCCGTATTCGGGAAGATCCACCTTCCGCTCAAAGAGCAAGCTTCACGCCTCGGCACAACATCGAAGCGTCCGCCGGAGAGGCAAAAGTCATCATCGTTTTTGGTTGGAGGTTGCGCGCTCACGTCAGTAACGTTATATCGGCGTGCGGTTGCGCTCGCGGGTGTCACGCAAGCATAGACGCGCAAGCACGCACAGACAAACGCCTGCGCTCGGACACACACTAGGCAGCTTGCGTCCAAGCAGCTCGGTCGCCTGCTCTGGGAACATGCAAACTTGGGGGAAGAAGAGAGATGATCGCGTCACTCAAAGTGGAGAACGGGCAAACCCACCGCCCCGTTAACTCTTTACTTGTCAGGCTGAGCTGCGAGAGGACGCCTCCCTTCTCTCCCCACTCATTTCCACAAGTATCCTCCTACCTCCGCTGGATGCGTAGTCACATCACCCCCCCCCCCGGTTTTTTTTCTCTCAAATTTGAAAATATTTTAAATAATATCCATACAATAGTAATAATCTGGATGACAATAACATAGTACAATACAAATATGAACATGGAATTAGAGGAATGGAAAATAATCATTATGACTCATGTGCATTTAAGCTTTTGATTTTGAGCACTCTCGCAATAAGAGTTTACAGAATAGCATTCATTCTTGTCAAGTGACCTATCAATATCATCCATCCATCCATTTTCTGAACCGCTTAGTCCCCACGGGGGTCGCGGGCGTGCTGGAGCCTATCTCAGCTGTCACCGGGCAGTAGGCGGGGGACACCCCGAACCGGTTGCCAGCCAATCGCAGGGCACACAAAGACAAACAACCACTCACACCTAGGGACAATTTGGAGTCTTCAATCGGCCTACCAAGCATGTTTTTGGGATGTGGGAGGAAACCGGAGTGCCCGGAGAAAACCCACGCGGGCCCGGGGAGAACATGCAAACTCCACACAGGGAAGGCCGGAGGTGGAATTGAACCCGCACCCTCCTGAATGTGAGGCGGACGTGCTACCCAGTGCGTCACCGAGCCGCCCCTATCAATATATATATATAATATAGTACTCTCCAAAAGTATTGAGTATTGAGGTCAGTTTCTTTATCTTTATCATTTTATTTTCTGAAGATATCTGGGTCTTGGATCACAAGATGAATACCACACAAAAGTTCAGAATTCCAACATTTATTTCATGCATAAATTGGATTAGATCAAGAAGGTTTCAGCAACTTGGGACAGAGCACCTTTTGTTTGAAGCCACCCACTTTTCAAGTGAACCAAATTATTGCAAAGGACAGCAATAAATAACCATATCAAGTATGCAACTCTTTGATGTGGCAAATGTGAGGAACGTGTCTTTATTCTATGACTGTCTGCCAAGTCTTTGACACAACAAAGACAGCATGACATCACAAAGGACAAACATAACACCCCAGCCCTAACTGCAGGCCTGCTGGGTGAGAGGCCTGGTCCATAGGTCTGTCACAACGTCGCATCCTTCATGTGAAATCCCCGCATTGTAGCTGGGGGCCTGGTGGCCATCCACAGACCTGTTGACATGTCAACTTTAAAATGATTGAACCAACCCCCTGCCTCTTCTACTTGTCGACAATACTTTTTGGAATGGCATCATACCATAAGAAGGGGCATCCGTTTTAGACAGAAGGGCATAATCTTCACAAGGCTGATGTCTATGGACGGCGAATTCTGAACACGCCCCCGTCGCTAAAAATGAGAATTGGGCACCCATATTGAACAAGGGAGCATGCAGCCTTACAATACATTTTAAAATCTTTCATCCCCCTGTCGACTCAATTTTTTAAGTGAGCTTCATAATCCTGTGCTTGCCCTGCACACCCACTGCGTTTTGCACGGCACTTTCACACATGCTTTTTTTGGTTCACTAAATTCTTTTCCTACCTGTTGAGTCTGCTTTGCTCCAATTTTTCTGTGCAAAAAATGTCCCCCCCCTCCCCCCATACACCCTACTGAAATGCAAAACTTCCTGATGTCCTTTCCCTTTCCCTCTTACTTAATGTAAGCTGTTAAATGTTGGCTTTCATCTCTGTAAAAGCATCACTTCTTCCATATATCCATGTTAGAGATCAAAGTCAGTCCAAGGAAGCAGTGTCAAGTCTTAGTATTGAAGTAATGAGTTTTTCATCACTCCTCTTGCGTTTTCTTTTTTCTCGGGCCAACAGTATCTCGGGAGTCCAAGTTATGGTACGAATCTCCAGTTGTGTCTGTGTAGTCCTTTACTGACACCTGGTAGAAAATAAACACATTACTACCAAAGTAGTCAATGCAGCATGCACATTTCATGCTAATCAGTACATTAGACACAGACTACGGAATTGTCGTAGCTCTCATGCACACATACACTTGCTCACACACTCTCACATGCACTCGCAAACTGAGAGGGACAAGAATTAAGGGCATTTCTGACCAGCCTCTCTAAGAGCACGGCGGTTGGGTCGCTGTCACTTTAACAACATGAAGTTACAACCCGAATGCGATGTCAGGGGTTAGGAGGGGTTCTAAAGAGAACTATGTGAATATATTTCCTCCTATGGACTTGCCCCCATCATGACCTCCCCCGGGAACAAGAAGTAACCATGGTGATTGGCATTTTTACAGCCAAATTAAAACATCTTGGAGCTGGTTGAAGGCAGGAGGAGAAAGCAGCCTCTCCAAAATTAGTGAGCCATCATCATGACAGAAAGTACCAGGGACATGGTGTCATCCAGGGACCGTATCGATTAACCCATAAATAGTAGACGGCCTCTGCACAACGTCTCTCCCGGCTTACGCTGTAAATGGAAGTTATCACAATGGCATCAGTCTTGCTTTTCCGTGCACATGAAATATAACATCACAGAGGACATAAAGAAGAAATGCTTTAGTTGGTAAATGCTTCACAGAGCAAAGCATTCATACTTAGTACGTTCCTCCATAACAAAAATGCTTAACACTGAGCATTTTTACTGTGTATAATAACATAACCATTTGTCAATTCAAACCCAGCCACCATAACGTTTAGTTATGCTGTTGGGGCCATATTTACATGGTAGCCACTGTGTATTAACCACACAGTTTCTCTATATTCACACCAGTGGGTGGCTGGTGGAATTTTGGCATATAATTGCACACGCACGTACACGCACGCATACTGCAGATCAAAGTATCCAGTTGCGATTTAATGCCTGGATTCATTTTTTTCATCTGCGATACTTCTATACGGACGAGTGACGCAAGTCAGATATGATTCTGTTTACATTCACGTGACACATGCTCAGATACCCACTTTATACGTAAATAACTTCACAAGGCCAATCACCTGGCAGTATTAATACTGAAATAAACCATAAGACAAATATTATGTTATTTACCATTTAGTTGACGCGCCATTACTCTTTCCCGCGTTGGTCTAAATGAGGGCTAACCTCCACATTACTCCACTGGCAGCCGTTAGCAATTATTTTTCTTGTTTAATAATTGGCACACTCCTAATATATTGTAATTATTTTAGACCGTATATAATGGGATTGGAACCACTTTACGTTGTGGGCCCCGGCGGCCATGTTTAATGTTACCGACAATATTAACAAATGGCTTTGCAGTCGTAGTGAGATTGAAAATACATATTAAAATGTGAGCGGCGAATAATATTTACAGAGAATAATAAGGATTCAATGCTAGGGACTGATACTTTGAAAAATAATTTTAAATGGTTTGGATCCATGTGAAATTTCAAACACAGAGATGGTGGATACTTTCCTTTATCTTGTGTGTGATGTGAGCTCCTTGTGATGACAGTTTGGATCATGTCAATAATTATTAGTTATATTCGCCTCTCGTGCAGTTTACCAGTAGGTGGGTGTAGGAACTTTAAATAATAAATCTGGTAAACAATGAAACGGGCTTACAAATCAGAAATATTTCCAAGCGGTCTCTCTGCTCTCACACGCTGTAGGTGTGTCTGATGAATGCACCGAAACTACGCCTCACTGAACTGTCCACCGTTTTTTTTCTCTTCATTCTGCCATGACACATATTTATAAATAGTGACACTTCGGAACAAAAAATGTTATAATGCAGTTCAAATTATAGAGGAATGAAACCCAGCATTCAGGTATCCAAGCAGAATTGACAAGAGTGAAGTGATTATGGTATGTCTTAAAACAGCTACAACAGCAAGTTAGCTAAAGAGTTTAATAAATAGGAATATAAATACAAGAAAATAAAGAAGATACCCAAACAGGATGTATATGTATATAAATAATTATGTTAAAACATGGCATACTTAATATTTGTGATATTTAAAAAAAACCCTGAAAGATTAGTGTGTTCTAGAGAAGTGAGAAATCATGCAAAAGCACGGTAGATTGTCAAAGAGAGATTTATACACTGTTCAGGAGGTGCACATGGTGAATGTGCTTTTTGTTTATTTGTTTTTTATGCGTATTCTTTACGCTTGATATCTTAGGTCTTGTACAGTGTATTAGCATTGGCATCAATGACTCATCCCAGCCACCTATATTTTACTTTTCTACGTTATCTTATGATTTCCTAATGTGGAGAAATAAAAAGTAAAATCTGGACATCAGTCTGAATCCTGGGCTTTTTTTTTTTTTGCCGGACCTGTGTAGTTACGGCTTATCTGTGTATTCACGGGGGTATGTTGATGTGTGGGCGTGGGTACGTAATACATGGCTCCGTTGAGAAGAGTGATTGCTTCTCTCCTGCCTCGTAGGTGCAATGGGGACTGGGGCTGTGTCTTTGGGCAGCTGTATGGATGGCTTGAGGAGGTCTCCATCATTCATAAAGTGCACTCTTACATGTAGAATTGATCTTGCAAAGAAGCAGGGTGGCAATAGTACTTCATCAGTCTTGCCTAACCACAAATCACCTGGAGGTGTCCCCCTCCCCAAGGGAAGTGTAGACACAATTGTCAGCATAGCAGCCCCCTCAGACAACAGAAGGGGCAGGGCAGGAACTTTCGCTCACGTCGGGGGCCAAACTGACCGGTGAAAGACAAAGAGCAATCTGCTGGCGAAAATATTATTGTTGTATTTTTTGTGGTATGAATTTGAATAGAAGAATGATGCACATAACTATTCTCTGAGAAACATAGCCAACAAGTATTCCAAATTGATTTGAATTACTTTAACTTTAATTACTTCGATTTACTTTATTACTTGAATGTACTTTTACCTGACTAAATGCACCCGTACGGCAGACAGTTAAGTCAAACAGGTTTCATAAAGTATGCATAATTAAAGCTACTTTTACACATAGTGTTTAATAAATGCCTCCCTCGCTATTAATGTACCAGGTAATTCATCTGTAAAAATCTTCAACGGATGGCACAGACAAATTTCCACTCTGTGAAGTGAATCGGAGAGATGAAGCAGTCGCCTTTGGCCTCGGCTTTGTCGTTGCGCTCATCTTACATTAAGACGCAAGTGTCTCCTGCTGCAGTACCGTTTGGACTTTTTGTCATTGATCTTCATTCTAAAATAATCTCTTATCGTTTCTCATTGTGAGCCTGCAGAGAAACCTTTTCCAAATCCCAATTCATTACCTTCACTCTGAAAATAGAACCGCTCAGGGAAAGGTAGGCATGCGATGGAGGTTTGCAGCGAGCACCCTTAAAATATGTCCTCCAATCCACCTTAAACACTTCTGATATTCTTTAAGCTTTTTGACCAGCCGCATATTTCATGAACTACTGCATAAGACATTATTTAGCTAGTGTAAAGTCTTTTTACTGCCGTGTTTTCACTCTCGCCATCAAACTATAGTGTTCGTGTCTTCATTAAATAACTAACATTTACAGAGTGAAGGGGTCAGACAGTGAAAAGGTCTCTTTAACATTTGCCAACGCTTCTCCACAGACAGTCAACACGCAACTCTTTCTTCATCCAGACCGCAGGCGATAAGACACAAGACAAAGAACGTTTTGATTCATTTGTGGCAATTTATGGAAAAAATCTGATAAGCAGGCAGATGACTCTACACCATTTCAATTAGCGCACCTCTGATTATAAGGGCTGAAGTAAGACAATTGATCACGTCTCTCTCCCTTTCCGTGCCCAAAAGACCCTCTTAAAATATTCAGCTAGGTTATGAATGGTTACACCCCTATCTATTTATATCCACTTTATTGACAGTAGTACATTTATATGGCGTCAAGGTGGGGGGTTTAATTTAAGATGACTGCAGACCTGCTCAGAATATTTAGCGAAGGTCTGATTAAGAAACCTCATTTCATACTGTTCACTGAAAGCTTGCGTTACCTGTAGGTTTGCGATTCGAACACTTCTCAACATCCGAGTGTCTAATAATCATCAACGACCTTGTGAATGAAATCCCTAGCTACGTCTGTCACATTGCTCTTGTGATATTCCGTCAGTCTGCCTGACTGTCAACATGTCTTTGATAGGCTGATCTCTCTCTTTGCCCTTCCCGCTCAGACGGCTAACATAAAAGGAAGGATGTTTATGATGGACGGGCAGCTTTTTCAAAGCGAGGCGTCACACGGCGCTGGACGGGAGGGATCCGAATCAGGACGGCCGTGATGTGACGAGACAGACAGGAACATCCTTCTCGTCATGTCGAGATGTCAAGCAGCGGGAGTCTTAGCAGAAAAGACAGTATCATCAGTCTCCCAAGTGAAGCAAGAATTGCAGAGAGGGCGTCATTTCTGCTGCCTTTTTCTATTTTCTTTTTCTTTTTTATGATGATGTGCTGTCCTCTCAAGGTGATCACTAACTGGCAGTCAGGGAAATCACAATGAAATTTGCAACTTGTCAAACAACAACTCTAAGGCCCTGCTCAGTTAGAGTATCTTGGATCATTTTTTAAAAAAAGTTTGTCACCTTGACAGAGACACCAACCAGACGGATTATTTTTCATTCAACTCTAGTATTGTTCATTACACAGTTTTAACAAAAAATGGATATCTCGTTTTGGCCATTTGTATGCATGATGACAGCATTCCAAGATCGGTCTGTGCATGTCCAGTACAGTACACAGTCAAAACTTTTTTTAATGGGCAAAGTATTTGTGCTAATAACGCTTCTCAATTTGAGTAAATATTAAGGTCCGATTTGCAGTACGTGTCTGCTTGGAAGGCATAGCCTCTAAATAGAGCAACAGTAAATGTTCACAGCTCTGCAGTGCAGCCAATTGTTTTTTTGCAAACAGCAAACATTGATGCATTATTGTTGTTATAACCTTACTTATTCCACATTTTTTCAAACAGCTTATTTGACTCGCAGCTTTGGGAAAAAGAACCCAAACCCAAATAATTTACCTAGTGCTTCATCTCCAGTGCAGTGGCACTCCTTTGACAATGGGCAGTGTTTTGTGTAACCATGGTGACACCTGTTTTAGGCTCACTAAGTCTGACTAATTTGACATTTCTCACACAAGTCCACCGAAATGCACCTGTACCTCTTACAGTAGAATCTTACCTCATGGTAGAGCTGTGATGAAAACCTGATATGAAATGTCCATTAAAAGTCGAGCTATTTTTCCTGTTCTGTATGGCGTCTGTATTGTTAGTCAAATCTCCTCTCATATAAAATCCTCTGTAATTGATAGGATACGTAGTTTGTTTTACATGTCCAGCGTTTACATGACCCATATCAATACGACACAGTTTATCTCTTTCTGAAATAAACACAAAACCATAAAATAAATAAGTAAACCTGCGTGCTTTGCTGCTTTTCTATGAATAAACAAGTGGTGTCCTTTTGAATTTGAGCCTTGCATAAATTTGCACCAATTACAAATGTGACTCTGCTCTCTCTCTGGCCTCCTTGCCTCTTATCCTGGTTGTAATTAGCCTTTGACCATCCAGTGCTCACACAGACGTCTTTAACGAAGGATAGACGTAGTTTAAGCACATGATTAGTCTGAGACGTTTCTCATCAGGCTGAAAATCTTGAGGGCAGAGCTCTGCATTTATGACATTATGGAGTACATTAAGCAATATTATCACTTAAGAAGGGTTAGGGACGTGTCAATGCAGAGTCTGGCTTTGGCTGTGGTTCCAACTCCATTTGCCAGGGTTTTACAGCATGCCCCCTGACACTGCCATGTGTGGATAAGCACTAGAAGCCGCTGATGGGTGGTAAGTCCCTTGCCTGTTGGCAGTGATCAGAATTCATATTAGCATCTATGCCCGCTGATGGCAGCCTGTCACTCCAGGTGCCAAGTGGTCCCTCTGGGGACAGCCACTCACAGGGAGGAACATTTTGAACACAATTGCTGATATGCAACATTGGAGAGGATTCAGGCCCATGCTGTCAAACAATTTTCAAAGATGGAAATGCAAATGAAAATTATGATAATTAATCCAAATTGTATTTCTAGATGTTTAAGCTTGAAGGTACTTTTTATTCCTAGATTCAGAAAACTGCAGCAGAAGTCTAGTTTTGGAAAAGCAACTGCTCAATTTTGATCTTTTTCTTTTATTTCCAGTGCTTCCCTGAATCCTGAAACAGTCTGATGCGAGCTGAGCCAAGTTGGCTTTAATTTTGTTTTTACATTATGCCGCAGGCCAACAACAAAGAAGCTGCAGGCCATGACTGGCCACTTTGGACACTCCTTCGTGAGGTACATATAAAAGCAAAATATAAAAATATTCTGTACATAATACAGTTTCAGTCTTTACTACTACAACAAATAACTGCACAATAAACATATTAAAACGATATTTTTGTGATCATTATTATTTTGGAAAAGCAAAGGCATTTTTTTAATTAAAAAAAAATATTTGAAAGTTTTCAAGTATACTTCAACTGCATCTCATTAGATTAATATGAGAGCTACTATCTTCTCTGCTATGCATGTACTGTAAATTCGCAGTGTGGACTTGCCCATGATTGGATATTTGCAGCAAATCTATACAGCAAAAGTGGTCTTTCTCTAACACCAGCTGGCCATTGTTTTGTATCTTTTTTGTAATTTCAAGAGATTAATGACACTGTCACACACTTGTGAAGCATCCTTAACTAAGATTCAGCAGCATAATGTCCACTCCATCTTTGTTTCACTTCCCTCACTCAGAATGTGTTCCAATCAGCATTAGGCCATCTTGAATACCTCCTCATTCTGGCTACTGCACAGCTATGGCGTGAATGTTTTTTGCCAAACAGATGGAAAAGCGTCACTGTATTGCACACAGACACATTGACTTCCCCTTGTGATAATTCCGCAGCCCACACTGACATACAGTCATTCATTACAAACAGAATTAATGTGCCAGAGTTGTGGATTCCCTTTAAAAACAGATGTCTCGCGTACATCTAATTAAGCAACACACCAAATTTTCCACCCTTGCACCAAATCCTCTCCCCTTATTTATTGTCGGCACTGCATCGGGAGTGTACACATAAGCAGCATTTTGTTGTACGTGGTGTGCTGATGACCTTGGTGCCTGGTAACCTAAATCACATTTTAATATATTCACACAATAATGACATTGGAGCACTCAATTATGAACATTATTGCTGAGAAATGGCTCGGCTGAGGTGAAGGATAAGTCTTATCTTTGGCTGTCAGCGGGAGCATTAGTCATGGTAACGGGTCCTTCAGACCTGTGTTTAGCTTTTCATTGAGCTTTGCAAAGCAGATTTATCACAGATCGCCAGCGGATGTCGACATCCTCGGAGCCACATGTGATGACTGTCTAACTGCTTCACGATTGTAATTTAAGGGCTGCTTGGTAGGCAGGGCATCTCAAGCAGTCCACGTAGCTCACTTGACTCAATCAGCCAGCACGAAAAATAACTCTGGAGAAAAACAACAATCCGTATAATAATAATAATACCAAGGACAAAAACACCAGCATTTTGTGAGTAAAGGACTTTGATTTGTGACTGACGTCCCCTCGTACTGTTTGACATGAAGGAGCGCTAACATTACCTGCCTGTGTTAACCACATTTTTTCAATATGCATGAATACATGCATCTATTTTTCATCCCACTTGCTGAGAGTTTTCGAGGGGTTTGACACATGCTGGAATTGTTATCAGTCAATCACAAGGCACAAAGAGGAAAACACTTATTCGCACCTATAGACCTTTAAGAGGCATCAATTAACACAGCATGAATGAATGAATGTAAGCGGCATTTGTATTGTAGTACGCTGACAAGACCCGTGCAAGCATGAGAAGAACATCCATCGATCCATAATTATTCAAACTTCGTTATGCTCACAAGGGTCGCGGCTGGGCTGGAGCCTATCCCAGCGGTCATGCAAACTTTAAACAGCCAAGATTCAAAACCCAGACCTCAGAAATGTGAAGCAGATGTATTAACTACGAGATCACTGTGCTGTCCAATATGAATCCAAAAATTTAAAAATATACAGACCCCTTCATGGCCTACGTTACGAGACGTCACAGTGTTAGCTGGAGGCAAGGGAAACTGGCGCTGGAGGCAACTGAAAGGAAGCCAGGAATAAACACCCTTACATTTCGGTAAAAAAATGTCATCTTGTTGTGTTTTTTGTTGCCAAAACTGTAAATGCAAAAACAAAAATTTGAAACACAGCCCAACCTCTGCCAGTCAGAGAAATTGCTGTGCGATTAGGAAAAAGGATAAGACTGAGAATATCATCAACAACATTGGCAGCCACACTTCATATCAGGTATGATTTAACATGAACTGTTGAAATTGATAACCACCCATGCCCAGTACATCCTCGTCTTCTGTTCCTGACTTGGCAGAAGTATGTCCGCACGACACAAAAGTCACCACTCAAGTTTATTGTACATTTTCAACGTGTTTGGCTTCTAATAATTTCTATTGTAGGTCTTATCTTTGGTATACACGCTTATTTTTGTCTTTAAGTAAATGTCCGACATCACATTGACATCACATTTCTTACAGACTTTGAAGGGGTCGATATTTTAGGACGTTATAATGTTAAGCTGTCTCTTGTTGGTGTCGGGGATTTATTGCAATTTTAACCATAGAACTTGCATCAGTGATTGAATAAAAATGAAAGCGTTTTATAACCCTTGCCTACGTTTGGGTAAAATTAATTCATGTTTAAAGAGTTTGTTTTAACCTGGTAATAACAGTGATTCATTTCTACTACTACTTGTATGTAAATAGTTAATGTTAAAATTAATTGGCTTTACAACCATGTGGTTAACACTTGGAATGAATGATTGCAAATTTACTGATTTTGATAGGAATTGTTTGTTTCTTTGTTTGGTTTTAAATCTGCAAAATCCGAGGTTGACCGGCATCACAGAATGAATTGAGTTTGACTTCAAAAGTTCAACTCTAACCAATATGGTTTAAATGTGCTGTCAAATTCCTTGTGATGACAGCCAGACCTAGGACCCACTTGGACATTAACAAAGACATTTACTGCTACCCAAGAGCAAATGAAAACTTCACAGACAGGAAGAAACAACTTTCCATTCAAAGCAAACAAGGCAGAGGAACTAAACGTGTTTTCACTGCCATTGCTCTTTTTTCCCTGCTGCCAAGAAGCCAAACTCAATTTATGTCAAACAAGGTTTAAAGGACCTTGGGATTAAAGCCATAAACTGGCTGCTGTCAGACCTGAAGCTCTGCTAACAATTTAGTGCCAAAGCGACGTTGTTCAATATCATTTCATATTATATCATGTCACCACATGGTGACAGCTACACATCAGCCCAGTCACAGCTGGTTTGCCCTGAAGTACTCCTCCAATGTCGGCTTCAATCGAAGCTCACTCCGCTATGCTGCGATCTAAAATGGGAAATCTATCTGAAGTACTCTGCGGGGAGTCCATCCAGCTTCTGGAATGTGAACAGATTCATTCAGTAATAAAAGAGGATATTTGGATGATGCTAGGTGTGGTGTTGATGTCTTGTGCAGTAATCGGCCAGCTGAAACCTCAAATTTTTGCATGGTCACCTATGCAGGCATTGAGACGTGACAATGTTGCCCTAGTTGTGATTTAAATGTTTACGAAACCATATTTTTTTTTCCCATAAAACAGTTGCCTACCTAATAAACATAAAATGGAGAGTTCACCGCAAATCACAAGGCAAATGTCCCTACCCACATCACGCTCTTCAAATATTTGGATTCACACCAGTTTCACAACAGTGTGATTTTCAAGGGCACAGAATGAAGTAACCATTTTTAGTTTGCCCCATCGGGAGAACTATCTTAGTATGCAGGCTATCTCCAACTACGACTGCACTATGGCTAACCGAAATTTTCATTTGCAACCACCGCCTGGGACTGATTTACTGAAATTACTCCATTAAATTGCAGGAATGTGACGTGTAATAATTCATCTTGACAATGCAACAGAAGCGACATATTCAAATGTCATCTCTGGGGAAACAAAGTCAAGCCGTTATGAAAGACAACATTTAAAAGGGGACTTTTAGGGGAGTTTTCTAGCTGCAAACAAGATTTGAATGTAGCCTCATTTCACTCCAGCCTCCACAGTCTTTGCCCATAGACACACCCATATCCATTATCAATGCATTTAGTGATGGAAGTTGCAGTTTGCAGTGGCAGTGGTTTCATGGTAACACTACAACATCACACTGAGCGTCGTTTCATAATTTTTCTGAAACCTTCTCATGTAGCTCTTGGAGCAAACCAATGATTTAAAGTCAGTTAGATGATGATAGTTGATGAATTGGACCAAGGTTTCATGTAACTAAAGGTGTAAAGTACATGGACGTAATGACAAAAAAGATTCAGTATATTTTCCAAAATATACAGAACACTACATAGACTGGGAAGACAAATATTGCACAAGCTTTATATTTTATGTTGTGGAACTCTCCTTTCATACTGTAATAACCATCAGTCGTTTCTGTGGTTGGTTAAAGGTAAGATCCAGAGAAACTCTTCTGAGTCTTGGATTTCATGACACTGTTAGTTAAGGTTTGTGTGTCTGTTGCTACGTATGAGTCACTGGAAATGGAGGGAGGCGGAAAAGGCAACAGGACTAGAAGGACAATAGGATTGCTTGAACGATGGCAAAGGCAGAGTGTAAAAACCTCCAAAAGTGTTTGATGGCTTTTAAAGACATCGCTTCCACTAACGGCCATGAAGAGGATGGCAGCATCTTTTGCATGACGAGTGTATTTGTGAAGGTTGTCTTCACACAAGGAAGTGACACTTTGAATCACCCTCAAATCCAAGACGGGCGTGCACAGCGGCATACGTATCTAAACACGTGCATCGCACATTTCCAGTCTGACATGCAAATATGTCGCCACTAAGGATGGAGGGAGGGGACTCAATTTGTTGTATGCATAAATGCCATGTTTTTCAGTGTGAATCGAACAATAGAATCATAAACTGAAACATTCTCATCAACTCATCACACTTTAATTGTGTGATGACAGAAATATAGGGAAATATAGGTATTTCACCTACAAGAAGTTAAATTTAAAGGAAATAATTGGTATTCAAATAGCAGCTATTATATTTCTTCTGGAGTGTACAAGATTCGGGAGTGTGTGGAGTGACTCTCAAGACGTGACCTTATCAAAGTGAAGTGGTTTACATCTCAATAATCCGAGGGGCTACTTTGTCCTGGGCTTTTGCCCACTTGTAAATTCACTCAAGTCAAACAGGTCTCAAGTTAGGGACCAGGACCAGGCATATTATACCTGAAACAAATGGCTTTTGCTTGAATCGCAAAGAATGTGGGTCGTCTGGGCCTCCACAACCACTTGTTAAATGGGCTGTACTTGAAAAGCACTTTCCTACCTTTAGTCCTCACACTGCTCCCTCGTTCAACTCCTGATGAAATTGCATCAGGAGCAATTGGGGGTTCGGTGTCTTGCTCAAGAACCCCCAAACTCTAGGTTTGGGAGGCCACCAC
Source organism: Syngnathus typhle (assembly GCF_033458585.1). Classification (NCBI taxonomy): domain Eukaryota; kingdom Metazoa; phylum Chordata; class Actinopteri; order Syngnathiformes; family Syngnathidae; genus Syngnathus; species Syngnathus typhle. Next base: position 9,342,575 of record NC_083744.1, read on the forward strand.
TCTACCACTGAGCCATTGATGGCATGCACAACCTGAAGGGGGAAATTTGGGGTCCCCTTATCATGGGCTCACCACAATGGGAGGGGTCAAGGGGCACAGGCACAGCAATCCAGAAGCAGGTGTGCGAGACCAAGTGGTTTGTGATGCGGTGTTGAACAGTTTGCTTCCTGGCTTGATGCCAGCCGTTGTGATTCACCTTGGTGGACCTGAATGCCTCTTAGGATGGGGGGGACGGGTCCTGAATGCATTTTGTGCCTATTCACCGAAATCTTTCAAATGCCCAGCCTTTTTTGATTCTTTAGTGGGTACTTCAGTCCAGTACTGCTGAAGAATCTCTTGTTCTACTCGGGAACAAAGATTAAAACTTTCGGCGGAACACTTTTGTCATACCACTTGAATTGAATGAAGAGGTATCTGATAAATGCATTCAGAACATACATTTATCTATAGCATCCTTCCCTTTACTTTTCCTGCTCAGTTTTATCAATGTGAGTGAAAGGGTGCTCTTGTTTGCAAAATATACACGGTTGTTATTGAATTCAACTCTTCAGTGTGAACCCTCGTGATCTTGTGGTCTGGCAGGTACAGATTTTTGGACACGCACTACGCACGGACCACCGTCGGTGTGCATTGCAGTCGTACGTCTTCCGTACCGACACCGCAATCCATCTGTTCTGCAATCTCTGTGAATTAGGTGTTAGTTGGAAGTCTTTTGTGCACTTGTTTCACACTATAATTTACAGCATTGCTTTTCTTACTTGTTCTCTGTCTTCCTTGTTGATTGTTGAATTTTGTTGATTGCTATTCTCCTGATTTGATAATAGAAATTGCTTATATGTTTTTTGTACTTTAGATTATTAATTTCCTCTGCAGAAGTGTTTTGTTTAAAAGTTTCATTTTATGATTATTTTCACATTTACAATAGTTTTTTTACTTACTTGGCTTTGTACACTGAAAAAATGGTGGTTGAGTTAACTCAATTTTATTTGGTGGTTGCATGAAATTAAATCATCCGTATCCAAATACATTTTTATAGTCTAAGTATAAAATACATTTGGATTCAGATGATTTTATCTTGTGCAAACGGTTGATAAAATAAAATTATGTCAATGATGCAGACATTTTTTTTCAGTGCGTGGTACCATATTTCTTGCTTTCTCAGTAGCACCTGTAGCTTGATGGTAAATAAACTTTGATTGATTTTTGTTCAGTATCTAATGCCAATGTTCCCAAATCAATTCAAATAAACAATCATAATTGCAAATTATTGCTTTTTGAGCAAAATATTTATATTCAATTAATTACTTACCCCTCTTTCAAATCATGACTAATTGCATTAAATATGCACATTGCTGTCATCCCTGTCGCTCAGAAATCCTCACTTATCAGGGCACCCCAAAAACAGCATATTTATTCAACCATTAGCAAGAGCGCAAGGCATTTTCACTTCTTTAGTTTCGTCAATAATGAGTACAAATATCTGTAAGGCTGTGTGTCCTGCCCAAAAGTATAAATTTGTTGAACAACATGGTCGTATTTGTTTTAACTGTGGCCTTCAGCTGAGAAGTCAAAGTGCAGGTCATGTGCATGTGCAAGTGCATGGTGATACACACAAAATAAGCACTATAGAGGAGACATTTTTCTTCAGTGTTCAGTGGAGCAGATGATGCAAATATTGAGCATGAATGCACGTCATCGACACTTGTTCAGATATATTGTCTTGTAAATCTCAAACTGTACAGTGTCCTGAAAGCCAAAGAGGCATGTAGCGTGTGAGCCGAGTGAATTGTCCACATTTAGCCACTCACACACATTTGAGCAGTCTCGCAGAAGCTGTCGTCAACATCCTTCTCATGTGTGGTCCTCCCAGATACAGACCATCAGCTGTGCAATGCACCATATTCTGCTGCCAGGCTAATAAATGGCTTGTGTCAGAGGCTGAGTCAGTCTATTGGTTGCTCATTTGGAGTTTGTCTGGAGGTTGAGTTTAGAACTTTGCATTCTCCGTTGCTCTGCTCAGTGACTGGCAAAGTCCTGACTTTATTGATTTCCTTCTTCAGTGCTCTTTGTCAAAATATCCAAGCGCGGCTCTTAAAGACCTCTGCCATTGCTTGACGTCTCTAGCCTCACAGAACTCCTCTTCTGCGACTTGACCGTGGTGCTTTGTTTCTGAAGCAGGTGGGATGAGTGGAAAATGATTGGAGAACACAATCTACACCCTCTGCATCTCTCTCTATTGTTTTTCCCCCTCTGTATCTCTCCCTCTTTCTATTCTGACACAGAGAAAATATTGTACACCGACTGGCGTCCCATTGAATCGGCGTTGTGATTCATCGCCCAATTTCAAACTGCCAAGCAGCTAAATTGCACCGGGTCTGCCAAAATTCATCTCAGGAACACGCAGGAGATGTGAAAAATTAAATGTCATGGCGGCACAGTGGAAAACTTTCACCTCTCGTCGGGCAGAATATGCTCGCTTCATTCTGTCCTGATGGATGATAGCCTGGGGCTATACTTAACCTACTTAGTAATGTCATGTACTGCAGAATGTGTTTACTTTTGAAAAATAGCGCCCAAACATAAACTCTATCAGAGCTTGGCATCTCAGCAGTCTTCCGCCAAATAAAGTGGCTTTTTATGTTGATGCAGCGATTTATTCCCTTCCTCGCTATCGCCGGTAGGTCACCTATTAACAAACACTGGAGGCGAAAATGAATATTAGAGAAAGTCTGCATTGTTCTGTATCAAAGAGAGTGATTAAGAATGTTTTCACATGGATACTCTCTGGCTGCCAATTTGAGGTTTTATGAGGGAAAGCGACATGCGGACATGTGAGGAGATAAAGGTACATTATCGAGCGTGAATGAGAGCGAGGGCGAGGGACAATGGGCGGAAAAAAGTGGAGAAAGGATGAGGTTGGGAGGCAGGGAGAGGGTAGGAGGGCTGAGCGATGACTGGCTACTTTAGCAATTAAAATGTAGGGCAAAGACACAGAGGCTCGGTTTGACCGAGAGACTGCGCCATTCATCATCCCAGCTGCCATAAAACAGCAGTAGATGGAATCTTTGATTTGAGCTTCACAGGAACATAAATCAAAATCCAAACCATGGCCTGTCAGGGCCATCGCCAGAATAACCCATCTGAGAGAGAGGGAGAAGGCAGAAGAGGCGAAAGGTAAGGTTGGAGAGAGGAGAGGAGAGGAGTTACTTTTCTGGTCCCACACACACATACACAGATGGATGCAGCTTACAAACACACACCTGCATCCTTCCATATGTATTTGAAGTTCATCCGCAGCTGCCTCACAGCGCTGCGCAATATCCCAACCCGGGGATCATTGATCAAGTGGCTGGCTCCTGTCAGTGGCCAGTGGTTTGCCTGACCTGCCCCGCCCTGCCAACATCCCCCAGCCCACCCTCCTCCTCTCCTCATACCCTCAAATACAAGGCAGAGAACAAGGAAGTGAGGTCATGCCGCATGTACACCCATCCATCTAAATAGCATGACAACGACAGCTAATAAATCATTCATTCATTGTTTAATCTATTGTCTGCCTGGGCAAAAGTCATGCAGCTGATATGAAGACAGATTTACCCCATGCAGGTGGGGCCCGTTGAAGAGGCATTTGTACCCTTTCCTTATCAAATTGTAATGTGTTCATTAGATAGCGCGGAGCAATTAAAACCAATGATGATTGAAATAACACACAGACTCTTTTATCAAGTTAATGCCAAAGTAATTTAAGACAATTTAGTCGTACATTTTATTTTGCCGGAGGCCTCCTTCTTTGGAAAGATTATGATTTACCGGGGCACCCTTGACTGAAAGATGAATGATTGTTCGTTTGTGCGTAACCGCAACATTCTACTCCCGTGCAAATACACACTGATGACGTTTTCACCTGGGAGGTAGAGAGGTGACAAGGCAAGGTCACGAAAGCTTCACTTTAAATGCAACACACATCAGTGGAAGGATGAATATTTCGGTTCATCATCCACAGAGAGCCGTGTTTAATATATGATAATTCGACCAAATCTGAGTGAGGTAACGTCCCGAACATAACCCTATTATGGAGGGTTACGTTTCCCTAGTGCGGAATCATTGTACGACACGTGATCTGCAGCAGCTCGGGGGCAGGTTAATGAGGCTGCATTTGGGATATGCATCTCATTACAGTAGCCGGAGGGAAGGTTACTAAACAACATTGTTTGCATCCCCCTGCGCTTGAAAGATGTATGCGTTAATCTAGGGTGAAATGCAGAGCAACACCGCAGATGGGCACATTGTTAGGCTTTGAACTAAACACACAAAGCAACCCAAAGAGGTTATACGCGAGGGTGCCTCACAAGCACCATGTTTGACCTGTTGTTAAAGCAACGGTTTCACGGCAGATGAGTCTGATGCAGACTATGATTTAGAAGCCATTAAAAGCGATGAGGTAGTGTTGATCTCTCAGACAGCCATCTTCAACTGATGGATGATTGAGCTCGGGACGGGCTCGAAAGTGACAACGGGAGGTCAAGAGAAGGCGTATGTTCATTTATGTGACGGCGTATCGCAGCTAAAAGCGCTGTGTGGCACACTTGTCTGTGCCCGCATGCGGAGCGTGGCATTAGTCAGAGTGTGTAAAGCCCTAGCGGTCAGACAGGAGATGGGTTGAGGGAGATGAATGGGAGGCAGGTTCACTTTATTACTGTCACTCTGCTCTCTCCCAGGCTGCTCCAACCTTCCCACTACCACCTGTCCATTAATCACATGTTAGGGCCTCCTCTCCCGCCCTCTTTCAATGTCTAGATCTCCTCCTTCCACCCTCCTCCGCCATCAATACCGCTTTCCAAACTCTCACTTTCTATTCCCTTCCGGTTTTCATAGCTAATCTGCCTGTCTTTTTTCTCCATTGCCCTCCGGCTGGCCATACACTGCTCCATTGTAGATGTGTGTTTTTATTATTATTATTATGTTTGTTTTTTTACAATAGTCAAACTCGCACAGCAGAAATAAACAGCCTGTGATGGATACTAAGGATTTATTTGCTCACATTGTACACATTTGGGCACTGACTAATGTTGAGAAGGCATTTTAGCCAAAAGTGGACTTAAGGCAGTGATGTAAAAAAAAAAAGAAAGTGGCAATAAATCAATCTGGAGAGAATGATTTTCCAGTAAGCAAATCAGTGCCAGAATTTAGGCACATGGATGTTATTGTAACTTTAATGTGTTGCAAATAGCCACACGAGAGGTAAATACAACATTGTCGAGTCTGGATGTGGCCTGTATCGTTCAAACTGACGTTTGTAAGATGGGACGGTATTGATGTGCTGTAAAAGGCAAGGACAACAGTACATGCAAAATGTACATTATGTCCCAGAAGAAGATGTTTCTCTGCATCCGTTCTATTCTCACGAAATATCTCAACGGTAGATCGTATGCCAGTCTGATTTATTGAATGTATTGTTCGAGGCGTTTCAAGCTCTTTATTGTTGAACTTTTTTTTTGCAGAATTTCGTTTAAAACTTCTCGGAAGTACAGCATGTGCAGTATGTGCTTTTTTTTTAGTTTTAGACTAAGTTAAGGCAAAATAACTTTTTATGGTTAAAACCTTGGGTAGTGAGGAAAATATTGAATGATATAGAATTAGACCCTGGTAACTACTTACACTGATGGAGTAGTTTATTTACAATAACATTCATTTTTTATATTATTTTGTGCATCACTGCTAAATAATTTTAAGTTATTCAAATGCATTTGCCATTTTCACCAAAATTTGTCATGATGAAAATTCTTTTTTTTGGTTAAACAAAGTGCTTGACTTAAACATTTTTAATTCAAGTAAGTTTTATTTTTGTGTTTCCATATAACGAATTAGAACCCTGTTTTCTCCTGAGCAATCGGTGAATAAGGATAACAATAAAGATAGAAGTCTCTTCGGTTGTTTAACAAACTTTTGCCTCATAATTCTGAACATTATTTTCATGGCGGAGGTACGTAACTGGTGTTTTAAACAATTATCTTACATTATTTATTTCATGTATTTTGCTTTGCAGGCACAATTTGAGGCTGTTGAGCGGGAGAGTATTTATTCCTTCACCATCAGCAAGTGCTTTGCTGCTCTTGTGTAGATTTGTTGGCTCTCATTAAATATAAGGAGCCTGGTCCTAAACCTGCTCCATATGAAAAGTGCCTTGACATAACTGTAGCAGTGACTTGGTGCTATATAAATAAAATGGAAGTATACAGTACAGTATATCAGCCTGAATCAGAGAGTGTTTTGCTAGTCCATAAACATGCAGACTGAGTTGAGCAGTCGTAGTATTACCCCTGCAGCGATGCCACCAGCACTCCCTGTGGCCCAGCAGCTATCAGCCTCGCTGCAGCTCCCATGGGCCACACATCACACACCAGTGTTGTGTTGATGCTTTTGCTACGTTCTGGAGGTATATATATTTATATACCACTGCTGCCTCTTTCGGGCACCTGGATGGGCCACGTGTTACGTACATGGATACCAGGGCGGAGAGAGAGAGGAGGCCCCCGCAGGCCGGCTGCGCTGCCGCTCCCCGGCTCCTTTCGGCTAATGGGTCGGCAGGGATTTAGGAAGGAGGGTGGAGGTGGACAGAGACGGATGGCTCCTGACAAACTCTCACTGACAACCAGTGAATACAGGGCAGCCTAGCAGAAAGGTCAGAGCAGGCATGGATAAAGGACCGCTTGACTTTCAAAGTTCCACTCCGCGAAAGGTTTTCAGCTCGTCTCTTGGTTTTGTTTGGTGTTTTTCCCCCCCAGATCCCTTTAATGACTTACATCCTCTGACTAAATTACTATTATTGTACTCTTTTGAAAGTCAAGCCGCATGCAGTATATGCAAGAAATGGCCTTCACATCCGTACTAAGTATAGCTAGTAAGCTGAGTACTTACTTGGAGAAAGAATCAAAGTCTCTCTAAATGAACTCATCTGACGTTCACCCCAGGGGCTTGGTTGCTGTGTGTTTGTGTTTGTGTGTAGGTGATGTGTTTATTGACTCCGGCGCAGGAGTGGATAAGAGCAGCGCCTCAGACGGAAGAACACTGATCCAGTCAGATGTCACAGGCCCTCAGAACTGCCTCTAATGGGGCCCCAGGGACACTCTATCTTTCCTTCCTTCACCCTCTTCTTCTGTCTGCGCTTGTTTCGCTTGCTCCCTTTAACTTTACGCCGTATATCAGGGCTCTGGCTGTCTGCTCTGTATAGGGCTAAATACAAACGCTGCTAAATCAACTATGTGATGTAATGTCAATCAATAGTGTGGCGCTAACAATGATTTGCATCGTATACTTGTATAACCGAGTGACCCTGAAGTGCATGGTGGATTATATGGCCACATTGCAGGGAGGAATAAACAAACAAACAAACAAACAAACATGTATTTATGTCAGAGAGTTGCAAGATAAGCGTGATAGGGTTGAGTAAGGCACAACTTTTAAGTCATATAATATTTTGTAAAATATCTTTGCCTGGAGGCGGCCCGGCGGTTTGTCTCTGTGTGCCCTGCGATTGGCTGGCAACCGGTTCAGGGTGTCCCCCGCCTACTGCCCGATTTCGCCGGGATAAGCTCCAGCACACCCGTGACCCCCGTGGGGACTAAGCGGTACAGACAATGGATGGATGGGTGGATCTTTGCCTGGAAATACTTTCATGTGAATTAAGTGAGCACTTGCGGTATGTTTAAAAGCCGATCGTTATTTAGCTGGAATGCACAAATAGTACGAAACCAATTTACAAAAGACTTTGTGGAGGTGTGTCACATATGCCAGGTCCATTCAGTTATCGTGTATTTCCAGATAAAATTGATCAAGTTATCATTATGTTTTGCCATATCATTCTGCTCATATTTGGGCAATTTATGCCCTCATGACTTGCACAGTGCATTTTCCAGACTAAGCTATAATAGCTTATTGCATTGTTGATTTATTCACACTTAGTACAAAGCAGCCAGGACAATGACTTATATACATATTCCAACATTTCAATATGTCCTATTTTTGAGATTCTTAACATGTATCCATAATTGGTTGATAGTTGAATAAAAAAAAAGATACCTCAGAGTAATCCTATAATGCTCACCGTGATTGGAATATTTTTTGTTGAACTTGCCATGCAGATGTTAATTTTGTTCACAATGACAAGAGGCTACTGCCTGAATTGATTCTGTGTGAAAGTGTCCACACGTATCCGTATTTGATTAGCCTACTTAGCGTGACCCTCATCATGTGCGATGAGCGAAGACATCGCCCGTCAGCGGCCCAAACAAACGGGAAGGGACAGTTCTCGGCAGGGCACCCATTCCTCCCACCGCTCCTAGAAGGCCATGCTTCAGCCATGTGTCCATCAACACAGTCGGGAGGCGTCCATTTTTGAGTCCTCATGTCCGCCGTCTGAGGCACCCCTGTCTCTTTGACGAATTGTGTGACCTTTTCCCAACGTCAGGTGTCGCGCCTGGTTACGTCAGAGTGGCGGCACAGTGTCAAAATGTGGTTGCGTTTGAAACTGTAGACTCCATTAATGGTTTTACCCAAAGAGCACTGCTTTGGAGTGAAACACAATTCGATAGGAGATGACAAGGGTGGGTGACATGGGCGGGGCAAGTCAGACTTTATCCAATTGGGTGGCTCTCGTGTTGCTATTATAGAGGGATTATTTGGGGTTCAACATGATGCCTTTGCTTTACTACCATACGGACACTGTATGTCATATCTTCTTCAGTCCTTTTTTTTTTAAAACCCTAGTTGGAAACCTTAACCTTAATTTTAAAAACTAGTTTGAAACCCTAGCCTTAGTTTAAGACTCTAGTTGGAAACCCTAACCCTAGTCTGAAAATCTAGTTAGAAACCCTAATATTTGAAACTCTAAAAGTAGTGGAAACCCTGGTTGTAAACCCTAACCCTAGTTTTAAAAAGTAGTTGGAAACCCTAACCTTAGTTGAAAACCCTAGTCTGAAACCCTAACACTTGTTTGAAACCCTAAGTAGCAATTGGAAAACTCGTTGGATCCCTAGTCGGAAACCCTAACTCTAGCTTTGAAAGCCTAGTTAGAAACTCTAATCTTAGACACCCTAAAAGTAGTTGGAAACCCTCGTTGGAAACCCTAACCCTAGTTTTAAAAAGTAGTTGGAAACCCTAACCCTAGCTTTGAAAGCCTAGTTAGAAACCCTAATCTTAGAAACCCTAATCTTAGAAACCCTAAAAGTAGTTGGAGACCCTCATTGGAAACCCTAACCCTAGTTTTAAAAAGTAGTTGGAAACCCTAACCCTAGCTTTGAAAGCCTAGTTAAAAACCCTAATCTTAGAAACCCTAATAGTAGTTGGAAACCCTCATTGGAAACCCTAACCCTAGCTTTAAAACCTAGTTCGAAACCCTAACCTTGATTTAAAACCCTAGTCGGAAACCCTAACCCTCGTTTGAAACCCTAATTAGCGATGGGAAGACTCCTTGGAAACCCTAGTCGGAAACCCTAACCCTAGCTTTGAAAGCCTAGTTAGAAACCCTAATCTTAGAAACCCTAAAAGTAGTTGGAAACCCTCATTGGAAACCCTAACCCTAGCTTTAAAACCTAGTTCGAAACCCTAACCTTGATTTAAAACCCTAGTCGGAAACCCTAACCCTCGTTTGAAACCCTAACCTTTATTTAGGGACTGAGTTTATTAGCAACAATTGCACCAAACTCATCAAGAATAATAGAGCAGTGTGAGTAAAATGTTCAAACTCTGGTATCAACTGTTTCACTTGGTCATTGTCGAGTAAATCCTAAAAAACAGCTTTTGCCAGCTCAGCATATCAATACTTTTGTTTTCTAACCAGCATTGTTTCCAACACAACTTCATACCGTAAGTCTTTTTGATAGTAAAGTTACTCAAGTGAAACACATTCGTAGTGTTTTTTTGCTTTGTTTGTTTGTTCTGGTGTTTAACTTGTTTGAAAGACCTGTTTGAAGCCTGCAACGGTTGCCGTTAATAGGGCAGAACGGCATGGGTGTTTTTGATAAGCACAGCAGCTCCAGTATGACATCCCCAGCCAAACGATAGCTCCCAGCTCTGCAAACAACCACCACACCCTCGATCCATTTTTATTGTATTTGAGCAGCAGTGTTATATTTCCTGGCCTCCCCTTAGCACCACACACACAGGGCACTCCAAACAAAAAATCCATACTATCGACCCGCCAGTGTCACCACAATTACTCTTCCCAAACAGCCATTGAGGACAAATTACATCTGCACTGCCTTTTCACCCGGTCACTATGGCTGAGGAGTAGCCCCCCTCTCAGCGCCAAGTCCTCCCCCCTCTCTCCGTCCCTCCATTTGCCACCTAAGCGGAGCTATGAATATGAGGACGACCGGGGATTGAGGGTAGAAAGTGTGTGGATTTAAGCATAACATACACACTTCCACTTATTCTTTTATTTCAGGTCTTGTGCAGCTCTCATAGAAGTTCCACTCCCATGGCAAGTAACATGCCTCCAGAAAAATGTCCTTCTGTTTATATTTTTGACATATATGTATCCAAATATCCTTGTCCTATGCTGTGCATTGTATCTTCCTATACCCTTAAAACTGCTGGATTAAAAATTGGATAATGAGTTGAATCCTTTATTTTAACACAAATTGGGATATTTTTAAGAGTGTATACACAAACAAACACACACACACACGGTAAGACCTCCAGCAATGAGTGGTACCCTCGCTCTGGTGTGAAGAAAACCACATCTCGTGTTTACATGGATAGAGAAGTCCAACACCACAGAAATCCGTCCGTTATTGATTTTCGAGTCTGTATACACTGCCAAAATCATTTATTCACTATTGGCAGCGGTGCTAGCAACAACCGCCGTTTAATGCTCTTAGCTATTAAGTTTCTTTGCAAGTAATCTCCGGGAATGTTCTACCCCTCTGACATCAAACAGGGTGATTACATTTTCCTGATGTTATGATGGCCCAGGAGGACATTGAAATGATTTCTGGTGCAGGTGGTGTATACTGGCTTGTCTGCACTTGATTCTTTTTTTTTTTTTTCAAATTGGTGTGTAGGTCCCTTTTTGAATCACTATCATCACTCACCACCTACACATGTACGCTCAAACACACTCATGGGCAAACACAAAAACACACACGCACACCCACACACACACATGCTCACTTAGACACACAGTGCCTTTCATAAAGGATGGCAGGGTCTAACACTGTTTTAACTGTGATGCTGCGTAGTTGCAGTGCCAGTAACGCAATATTTCTCTTCTTTGCAGCGCTTGTGCTCTAAGCCCCATGTACTCAACTTCATTCTGGGTATTAAAAGGTTATTCTCTCCGCTATTAAAGCAGAGATAAACCAATTTTATGAAATCACAGATATTTCTTGTCACTTCAGATGGCAAATCTGGTGATAATTCTCTTAGCAGGCATAATAATATATATATATTTTTTTTCTTATGAATGACTGACAAGTCATTACATTGAGGAACTTGCAGAAAGCTCACACTAACACAGGGAGGACATGTAAACTCCGCATTAACCTCTTAACTGTGAGGGCAAAATGCATGCAAACCAACAACAAAATTGTTTTCATAGAAGACTGAGTAATATCAAGCCACATATAAATCAATATTATCATTTTTTTTGTATTAATAATATATATAGTATAATATAGTATATGTATAGAGCCATGATCAAAATCAGTTGTGAGAGAAACAGACTGTTTTAAACACATCATAAAACGTTTGCGGTGAAATCACCACACAGCCTGTAAAGAGCCATTGATAACAGAAACAAAGCACACATTTTTGGATGTCGCAGGCAAAAAAAGCAATAAAACTCTATCCAAATAAATCCAGGGAAGTCCAATTCACTTGACAACCTATTACACTCCTTTTTGAATCCCACATTAATGCACAAATTTGCATTAGAACACTAAAGCCCCACCTATCAAGACGCCGTGTGTGTGAGTGAGAATGTGTGTGTGTGTGTGTGTGCGTAAAACATTCATGCATCTGCGAGTGTGTACTTGTATGATATATGGTGATCAGTCACAGGAGGGGTTTTTACTGCGTGATTATTTCTGCTGTGACACTAACGAGCTTTGGCTGCAGATCCACTGCAGACCAATTACACAGGAGAGGAGGCGGCTTGCTTATTACAGTCAGATTATCAGCAGGTTTTACCCTGCGTGTTACAGCTCCTGCTGCATACATGAACATTTGATTTTTGCAGAACATGCATGGCTGAACGAACGTCTGCGACGTTTTTACATTCATGACTCTGGCGTGTGCAGAACGCAAGCCTGCTTTTTAAATGGAAAAGTAACCGCTGCCTGATGCAGTCCTCTCTATATTAAGGGCGAGTCTAGCTTTCTGATTTATCACTCCTGCATTGTCTCAATTGTATACTGGGTGCACCAATATGCCACCTCTGCACATATCAGATTGCGTCCGTGCTCAGTATGAAGGATTTGTGACTGCAGGGGCAGCTCACAAACAAGGACAAGACACATCCAAATCTCTCCCCGCTCACTTTTTGCTTTATTTCATAGGCCGCTGTCAGCACTTTCCACTAAGTGGTAAAGTTAGGAAAGGGAGACTTTTGGATTTTAATGTCCGTGTTTGCACATGATACACTGTAATCATTTTAATTATTTCCTCTAATTACCTGCAAACAGCTAATGAATTCCTCAGGAATTCTATCGTGTGTGTGCATGTGTGTGTGTGTGTGTGCTCATGTCCGCGTCCATTTGGCACGGCTGCCATTAATTTTCCCATAAACAAATACAATTAGCAAAAAATATTTCATTACATGTTCATGGTCCACATTGTCTTTTGTTATTTTTTTTATATTCTTTCCTACAATTGAATGTGCACAATGGAACAAGAACAGTTTAGAAGAATATGCAACGTTTGTTGTTTTGGGGATATGTGTACCAACATGCACGTTTCCACACTTTTTTATTTGTGTTTTGTTTGAAGGTTGTTGTTTTTTGTGAACAAACACCCCATTCAAGGTCGACCGCAAAAGAGGTACCTACAATGGACTCAGGCCTAGGTGGACTGATGATGAATGTGTACATTTCCTGACAACAAAAGCATAATGACCTTATTTTATAATGAATGGATTCATCATTAAAAATCTCTGGCCTGCGGCAAAGTCTTTTTTGCATATTCTGATGTCACCTCCTCTCTGCACATAACACGCATTTGTAGTGTACGCCTCTCGTGTACTTGGCGTGTGGGTGGGTGGGTTGTCGAGTGGTATGTCTAATAGTGTTTGCATTTACTATGTCCGTTAGTGTGTTTGCGTGTGTGTGTGCGTGTGTGTGTGTGTCTGTGTGTGTGTGTGTGTGTGTTGAAGAAGTGGTGTGTGGTTCTTTCTTTCCTTGACAAATCGTAAATGTACATTCTGGCTTACATAGTTCACGCCAGGAGGGAGACGCAACACGTTCACTGACTGATCCGTTGATGCACGGGGGGAAGGAAGGCAGTTCACCCACTGACTCGTTCGCGAACGGGAAAGACAGGATTCGTTCCCTCACTGATCCGTTCTCGGGATAAACTGGAAATGCAAATCACTCACTCACTGACTCGTTCACTCACAGATCCGTTCAGTTGGTGAACGGGAAATGGAATTCACGACTCGTTCGTGAACGGGAAGTTATGCCATTTTCTTCATCTGTTTGATTTATGGCGAGCTGGCACCAGCTTCAATGTGCATTACCGGAACCTACTGGTTGAAGTCATACAAACTGAAAAAAGTTCGTTCACAGAAAACAAAACCGTTCCTTTGAACAAATTGTTCACTCACGAGCCAACACTAACAGCAACACACACATAAAGTTGTTGTGTATGAAATCTCAAGATACTCCGATTTGCCACGCATCCACGATTAGCAAGTGGCTGACCAGGCCTTGCGCTAACTGACCTGTGGTTTGGCGATCCTGTTAACAATGCGCTCGGTATTTAAGGTTGGACAATTTCCCACGGCACAGCTGAACATCTCTCACGGCACACGAGTGTTGGGAAACACTGACCTAGATAGTTATGTTTGTTAAACAAAGATTTTTCCCCCAACACACTAATATCTGCATTTTGTTGCATTTTACTTGGATGTATTGCTTCTTGTGACACATTTGTGCCAGTCTGCACGTATTAAAAATGAAATGTAAAACATTTTACTCCCCAAAGATGGTGATCGTTAAAAATATTGTTTTTGTCATGATGTTAGATAGACAAATATTGATCTGCTTCAGATGATGTACAAGGCTCAATTGAATGCTGTGGCATTCTTTTGTAGTGTTTGATTGGTTTCCATAATTGCGATGTGATGGCGCGGTAGAAAACTATTCGAGGCGATGTCATAGATGTTCTAGCCCATTTGTGAAGCTGCTGAACCTAAAATCAACCCTTAAAAAAAATTGAACAACTCCTAGAATTTGAGGCGCACAAGCCTTGCCTTCCAGTAATATACAGAAATAGTCACTCTTTTACAGTTGACGATGAATCTGTCCACAAAATGTGATTCCAGACCATAATCTATCATTTTTGTGTCAAACTTGTGATGGATGGACAGCTCTGATGGTACGGCATTAATTTAACGACATATAATTGGGGTTGAAGTTTTCAGTAGTGTCAGAGTAAATAAATTACTAATGAATATAGTTCCTCTCAATTCTCAGTGTGTTGCAAAATGGTAATATTATTGTTTGAATAATGGTATGATGTTCAAAATCAAATATGAGCATAAACTATGTAAAGGCAAAATTTTGAATTATAGACATTGAGTGTGGCTTTCCTCCACGTCTCGAAGAAGAGACATCTAATGGCTGCACAAGCACAGCACAGATGGATTGACAGTGGTCAATTATTGGAGCCTCTCTGTACTTTATCGATCCCCGGACAAGATTAGTATCTTTGTGTGGGTTGCCGTCCTGCAGGTCACGGAACATGCTCTAACCCTGCCATGGATACAAATGGCACATACATCTCCCGAACATCTCCAAATGTCACCTGTCAGACACAACAACACAAGGAGTAGAGGTCACCCTGTGGCTTAGGCTAAAAACACACGCACATGTACACCGTATGCCCATTTCCTTTAAATGGCAAACTTGTTTGCATCCCCCTCTCATAGAAAGTCAGCCAGAACCGAATCAGCCCGTCATAAAGTAAACATTCAGTAGCAAAATCCTAATACGCTCGTGGAAGAAGAAGCCACAGCGGATGTAAGGTGCGTCAGTGGGGGAAAGTTGAGAATGGTGAACTCGCTCTCTTGTCTGCAGTCAGGTGGGATGACAGGAGATTGCTGCTAGGTGGCTCTGCGGCACCTCTGACAGCCTGTCACAGGGAGATCACTGCCACATGCTTGTCTGTCCACAGTGCTGACGGCTGACCCATCCAACACTGACTAGCCCGACGGTCATGCCATCTCTGTCTGCTGTCGGACATTTCTGACAGCTGACAAGACACCCGGGACCCGAGAGGTAGGGGGCACCGCTCTGCTACCTGTATTGACATCGGCATGGACTGCAGAAGAAAACTGTTCTGGCGAGCAAAACATGGCTGCATTTGCAAACATCCTAACATTTTAGCGCACAAGGGAAGTACCTCATCTTATTTGCAAACACAAACGCGTTATCTTTCTGTGGACAAAATGTGGTTTAATTGTGTTTGCACAAAGCGCGTGTTCAAAGCACACAAGTCCCTTTTGAAGCAGAGACAAAGGAAGGTGGCGGCGAGAGACTTTGCTGCAGAAACATATGGACCGTGTCATTTATCACGACTGCTGCTGAAGGAATGAGAGACCGTCACTAGCTTGGCATTGATCCGTGCACTGCTCCACCATTGTTCCCCGCAACACCTGGTGGACAGACAGCCATTTATATATATATATATAATATATACGTATGCACTACAACAATACATATATTAATAATGATTCCTTCGTCCTTGATTTGTGTGAGACATTTTTGATATGCTTCCTTTGGGATTCTATCGTCATTTTAATGTGCATGCGTTCTCACTAATGTGACCAGTGGTATATGCGAATCCTGCTCAAAACAGTGATTATTAATATTGCTGAGTAGAGCACAAAGTACAAAAAAAATAGAAGATTGTTGGGGTTTTTTTTCTACTTCATTTTTTACAACGTTAGGCCTTGTGCAGGACCATGTGCACTTGTATCAAAATAAAGCCCACATCCATGTGACTTATGTTTTATTGTGTGCTGCTGTGAAAGCGGTGATATTTTCACCTGGCTTTGTTAAAAACACATTTGCTCACTCAGCATTGTCTGTCTGCAGTAATTCATCACACGAGCTTTGGGCTATTGATGGAACCAGCATCCGTTTGCAGGCCGCTGTCAATGATTCACTCACTAAGCCCATCTGTCAGGCGTTCTGTGCTCTACCCGCTCTTCCTCACACACACTATTCTGCTCCACCCTCCTCTTCCTCCTGATGGATGGATCAAGTCGCTGACAGCCTGAAATGGCCACGATCAACATAAAAACACCTCCCAGATTTCAGTGTCGGTGGTTCATGTAATCCCTGCAAATATCCAATCCATTTTTGTCCCAAAGTCACCCGCAGCGCCATGGGGGGACCATTTACAACTTTGGAGAAAGAGAGGCTGTGTAGCAAGGTGATTTCTGGAGGTGATTGGTAACTGTTTGAGTATTCACAGCTTAGCCGGGGGGACTGATCGATAAATCAACGGCTCGCAGAATCCATCTCGATTGTGCCATTAAATGCTCTCAATACAGTCAATGATGGAGTGTAGCCTACGCATTTCTGAGAGGTGCTGCTGGAGTGCCGTAGCAATGAAGCACAGGCCAAGTGGAAACAAAGCTGAAGGTCTTGACGTGACCACTGATCAGTGGCCTGAGTCAGAGATCAGCAGTGGCGAAGAGTGCCATCTTTGGGTGGAAAAGCGCAAACGCATGATGGGGCGACAAAGTGGAACGGCACAGATTATTAGTTTGGCCAAAAAACAAACTTGGCAAAATGCTTTCATAAATACAATTTGAGAATATTTCATTCTATTTTTTAGTGATGACTGCAAACCTCCAAAGTGGCAACAAATAATACTTGGTGAAATTAGTCTCCAATGTAATTTACTAGTTTAACTTTATATCATACCTATATTTACAAAGATTTATTTTACATTGACAGCTGGGATAGGCTCAAGCTCACCTGCGACCCTAAGTGTGCTCAAAAATGGATGCTTGGTTAAAAAACACTCAGAAGTGAGCTCTATGAGCTCTCATGACAAGCCCAGGTTCCTCTAGCATGAGGGTGACAACAAAAGACCAAATGAGGTGTTCTATAGTTACTACGTCTCCAGCTGTGTTGACATCACCGCAGCTTTCAGTCTTTCTCGTAGAGGCCGCGCCTTGAGCAGTGACCCCCTCCCATCAAAGTGGACTGCTCACGTCCTTTCTCGAATTGGAGATGTCGCGTAGGCTGTGTTACTTTGTCACAAGACGTGTCCCACATTTGCGGTCGCCATCGCTGGCCAGCAGTATGAGTGTCTGTCAGGAGAGCTGACACGCATGCCACTTCACGGGGCGACTGACAGAGGGCCATGCCACGCTGTCACTTCTCCCACATCTATCGCCCGAGGATAAACATGGCAGCATGCAGCACACACACACACACATAAAGAGCATCACATGCACTCATACGTTAATAACACTAGAGTAAACAGAGCTGGAATCATTGAGGGACTTGACTGACAAGTCTGGCCCAGGCTGAGAAGGCCGTGTAGCTGTGTCAGGCCTCATTCGTACAATATCCAGCTGTCACATCAAACATGCTGCTCCACCTCCTCAGTCACGGCCACCATCACAACCTCCCCACATCACCCCCACCTGAAGCATTTGATGATAAATGCATCTTGTCATGTATCATCCAACCTATTGGTGGATAAATATCACATTTTATTGTTGCATTCCAAGGTACGCGTTTGTAGATTTTCCAGATTTAATGCATGTTCCCAAAGTGTAAATATCAAGGGTATCGCAGTAGTGTCTTGCATTACCTCTCCAGTGTCAAGCTAATGCACCTTTGAGGTCTCATGGCTTAACCCCATGCAACAAACATTTAACTGTTTCGACCTAAAATTAGAAAAAGATGCAGCTAAAAATAACAAAGTTCAACCAGATTATTGGTGGGATAAAACAGCATCAATATAATTATCATCACTCCCTCATGGTTCACGACCGTCTTTTGTCATTGTGTTTGTTTTTTGTGTACTTTCCTTGGTACTTTCTTATATGAATATTGTATAACCATTAACAAGAATACCCATGATAAACCAAATTGTCTGATGTGGTACTTGTCAAGGGTTTGCCCTCTCCCCTTTTTTTTTAAGTTTTACTTTTAATAGTAGTTGCTTTGGCAAAAATGTACTCATGCAAAAATTAGAAACATGAAAATATTTGTTTAAGATGATTCCAAACACAGAAGCTCTATTTATATAATTTTTGATAGGGAACATAAAAATGAAATCGGAACCATTCGGAAATTGATTAATCTCTCCACTATATAGTCTTCAACCGCGAGTTTTTCTATAGTTATTTTTTTCCCCCTATTATGATTATCTACACTTAAATTAATTGTTCAGTGAACCTAAAGGAGAGACGTTTAATAATAATAAAAAAAACAATCAAAATCAAAGGTAAAATTCGTGTTGAATAATAATAATACTAATCATTATTAAATATTTATTATTATTATTAGTCAAGGTGCTGTTGACTAATAATAATAATCAACAGCACCTTGACTAATAATAATAATAATAATAATAATAATAATAATAATAATAATAATAATAATAATAATAATATTATTATTATGTGTGGCGGCCATGTCTTGTCAGTCAAGCAGGTCGTTCAGAAACCGGAGGGTGAGGTTCAGTGTCGTTGTGTCCTTGGGCAAGACACTTCACACACCCTGCTTCAGGGACTTCATATGAAAAACTGCACCTTGACTAATTCTGGTGCAGCTACAGAAATGTTCATTGAGGTACACTGTCCCTGTCAAATAAAACAATAAAATAAATTATTATTATTATTATAAATAATATTTGATTTCTCATTAAATTATCTTATTTTTACAATTTGCGGTTTTCCCTTCTGTTGACTTACAGTGCCCCCTAAAGCGCTCTCTATTCATTCGTGCATAATGGAGGTCAACATTTACAGCTGCATTAAAATGTTTTCATTTCAATAAACGAAATCATGCACTAATTTCAACGAAGTTGAGTTTATAATTATTTTTGTTTTATGTGAACAGAGATCAAGCAGCCTGTAGTCTACTTATATCTTTTCAGTAGCGCCTGTTTAGTGTGGTTACAAATCGTTGTCAACAGGGGGCAGTATAAACTAAAAAATACCAGAGCAATAGTAAAACAAACATTCGTCTTCATAATATTAATAGGAAGCAGATGTACTGTTCCATCATGTCTAATCTGATATTACTTATGCATAATAGATCCATTAATCCTAAAATGTATAAATGTAAAGCTACCTAAATCATTCAGGGAGTAGGCCATCAAACCATCCTCTTAGCTTCTTCGATCTGGCCGTGTGAAGCATTGTTCACATGAGGGTATCTGCAAAGATGCATGCATAAACTCTGTCTCTCTGAGGATTAATGTCACGACTGCTTAAATCGAATGCTGGCATATTAAAGGTTCGATAGGTCCACTGGGACTTCCAAGCATCGCCTGAATTTAGGCCACAAGGTTACACTGGCTTTAAATAATTCATCCTGAAATCTTTACTTTTTTTTCATTTTTAAATTCAAAGGTATTGTAACCAAATACACTGTATTATTTGTGCTGATGCCGTCCGTCCTCAATCACTCCCAGTAATGAAGGCAGACAGATTAACTAGAGCGGATTATTCATACGACGCAGATGATGAGATGCAGTGTCTTGTTCTCTTTGTCTGGTAAGCATTTTGCGCTTCTTGTTCAAATCAGAAGAAATCCGGACTTGTGTAAATTTGTGTGGATCAAACTCCAAATAGTATCAAAGCTGTTCGTTTATTTAAAAGGACATTGATAAAGCAAATGAAGAAAATAATTTGCTATCACATAAATGTCTTCATGAGTCACTAATCATGAAACTAAGTATATGATGGTAAATTTGCCACTTCACTTGCAGACTTTTACGCAAACAACTTTGAAGACAAATACACTCAACAAAATCATCAACACTTTGGTTTTGACTTGCCGAGAAAGATTCAAGATATCTATCCTTCTATTTTTGAGAATGGTTCTCCTCTCTATGGTTTTGCGTGAGTTCCCTATCCCATCTGACCGAGGGTGAACGGAAAAGGCCGCTGAACACCCTGGACTGGTTATCAATAAATCACAGGGCACATAAAGACAAACAACCATTCATATTGTTACATTGAGCAATTTCGAGTGTTCAATCAAGCTAACATGCAGGTTTTTCAAATATGAATGGAAGCCAGAATACCCGGAGAACATGCTCAACAAGCCATTCGAACCCAGATCTTTCAAACACTTCATCAAGGATAGTATTACATTTAGCTGGTAGATGTGTCAAGATTAGCACCCCGAACTGGTCTATGGTGTCAGTAAATTGCTTCTGTCCTGAACTAAAGCTTCAAACAGAACATTTTCAGGAGGCAGACAACCTGTCAATGGCTGCTATGACCACCATTTGCATCATGCAGGGCAACACAGCGCGACACTCGGCTGTTCTGGTCACTGTGCTGACAGGCGCTCTGCCGATTTTAAACGTCAAGCTTTGACTTGAATAAAGCAGTTTCCTTAAACAGTATTGCACATTTTATGCAATAATGACCTTCTTGAGGCAACATCATCTGTAGTCTCCCAATGCAAATCAACTACTTTTGTATCACCATAGTGCATCTCATTATAGGTTTGAGAAATTTAGGAACCAACCAAGAGACAGAGATGTAAGCCTTGAATAAAATCACAAAGATTGCGCTAATGTTTTTGTTGAGTGTACTTTTGACACAAGGAGCTTCCAAAAGTGCTTACAGTAGAGGCTTTACTATACAGTGCAATGCGTGGTAAACAATACATCACATGAGATCATTCATTTGATATCCAAGAACATCACGGGTTCAAAGTTTCAGCAATCCAGGACATTGATAGCAGACTTGACTCAGACCTTCGGCAGCACGCAGCTTCAGCGTCCTCAGAATGTCTTCACCTTCTTTTCATTGCCCCTTCATTCATCCACTCTTTCCGCAATCCAGCTGCCCTCTGCTCTCCTTCACTTTGTCTCTCTGGCTCTCTGACGACTTGGAGTCTCCTCGAAGGTCACTGACCACAGCTCTGAAGGTTCTGAACTTCTCCATCCTGCTGCTGTGGGGCCCCTGATTCCTGATATCTGAACCCTGAGATGCACTGAGGGAGCGCACCGCTGCCAGGCCGCGTTGCTTCCCAGATGGACGACGTGGTGTGGTTCTGATGCCGAGTTCCTCCGGGTGCTCCATGTCCCTGATGACCTCACACAGGTAGCGGGCCAAGTCCTGGCTGGAGAAGGAGAGGGGCTTCTTGGAGCGACGGAGTGTCAGAGGGGACGACAGGGTCTCGGTCTCTGAAGGGGGTACGGCCAGACGCAGAGCTATGATGGCGCTGCCGTTCCCGTTTGACAGCCCCTTCCCGCTGTCCTCGTGGGGGGGCTTATTCTCGGGCCGGGCGATGATGCCTTGCGGATAGCTGCAGCGGAGCGACTGTGCCGGGCTTGGATGGAGGGAACGCTGCAGCTCCATCATGTTGAAAGCATTCTGAAAGAAGAGCCGCAAAATAATTGAATACAGTAGTAATCTTTTGAGGAACTTAAACGATAATAGGAACTAATAGTGGCACATGTCAGTTCTGCTCATTCATGTGCAAGCAAATGAAGCTGCTCTTGACACAGAGATGAAGATCCAGCTGGATGGGGGAGGCACTGATAACAACAGCACCATTGATTAGACCATTAATTAATTATCTGATTGCTAAGAGTGAAAACAGCTCTTACCGGCACTACTAAAATAGTGGAATTAGCAGCCTTTTGTAAGGCTCAATTTCAGCTAACTGACTTACACGCCAGTCTAGTAGGGAGTTGATAGTCGGCTTTTCCCTACAATGGGGATGGTGCAATCTTAAACTGAAAGATCCTGCTCGGGGATAAATTTGATTGTTTTACAAACATTCGAATCTGGTAACCGAAACGACACTTCAGAGGTCAGACCATCATAATGTAAGGCTTCAACACTAATTGAAAGAAATAAAAGATGCATCAACGCTCAAATACAAATCTAAAGCTTCCGTATATTTATGTCACCTTCTTCATGCCATTATAAAATATTTCTCTTTTCTCTTTGAAATCTCTATTCAAGTTCCATGTGGCCTTTATTGACTGTGTATAGTACTCACACCTCACATATTCACATTCACAAGTGTGTTGTCTTAAGTGACTTGAGTGTTACTTAATTCCTCCTCCTTCTTTTGCAGGTCTACTTAATCTCTCCTGCAGCGAGACCTGTCAGTTAGCTGCACACAGATGAACGTGACGTATGGCTGGAGGGTGGTCAATCATATGTAAATCCAGCATCAAGCAATTGAATGGCAACAAAGATGAATTGAATGATTCCATTAATTAACCCCATATTCATCAAAAATAATGTTTCAAACATATTTCAAAACAAAATGGTAAACCGGTTCACATGGATTTACACATGCATCACTGTGTGGCAATTGACAGCAGCATCCTGTGGATACCTTATTGTAAAATTTATTATTATTATTATTCATTTAGAATAGGTACACAAGATAAAAATATTGTATAGTATGCAAAAGCAGAATGCAGTTTCTGACGTGTTACAGTAAACAAACAAACAAACAAACAAACAAACAAACAAACAAGGAAAAAAAAAAGCCAAACTGTCAGCCAAATGTCATCACTGATGTCAAAATTCGGAATGAAAACTGAATAAGACAGACATCAGTCAGTATGTGTCCACCTCCTACTGCTGCTTGGTGAGTCATTGCCTGCAAGCATATAACTATATTCACTTTCAGCCAAATTTACATTAACGGTCTATAAACCTAGAATAGAATAAGCAGATTTTATTTCAGGAATCATTACTGGGACCACAGACCCGACCAGTCCCTGCTTGTGAAATAATTCCATTTCTAATGTGTATAATGCATATGAATGGGTCCGCAAATCAAATTTATTTTCTTTATCCACTTAAGACACTGCTGTAAGTCAAGCTCCACTATTTGTGTGAGGCCGTCAACTCTGTTTCACTTCCACTCTTGTTGAAGACGGCAGCATAATTTTGCCCAGTGGCGTTCTGTAAATCAAAGGTAGCGAGGTTGCTCCCAATGGAGTGGAGCTTGAAATGGAATTCAGACTTGCTGCCATTCACCAGGTCTGAGTCAGAGCTGACAATGCAGGTATGCAGATTTTGCCATCAGCTAGTGGCCAAGTCAGAATGAACATATCCAAAAGAATGCGACTTCTCTTCTGGATATGTTGGATTCATAGTTTTTGGATGGATTTAATACAAAGCATTTGCACAGTTGAAGACAAGACCAGATTTTCTTGTTGTCATTAACATCATGGACCTAAGCAAAAGCAATGCATGGAAATTAAAGTCATGAAAAGTGGCTAACACCATAATTACAATGTTACTCGGCCAAATAAATGAAATAGCCTGTAGTGTATACAGCAATGCAATGTTTGAATAGTAATGGGACCATAATGTCTGGACAACTGAAAAAGAAAATTATTGTGTTGACTTTCTCTTTATGTTGGCTACTTGCTCCTATTCCGCTTAGCAACAGACTTAGCAATGAAAAATTTAAACTAAAGTCACGCATAAAACTTTGTTTTCCAGTTGGGAAATGGAGGCATCTCTTTGTTTGTTTCCAAACGAGAACACCATCATCTTTATTCACAATGCAACAGACATAATTAATGTGTTGGTGGACCATGCGCCTGCTGACTTATTTAGGAAGCATGACACGGTGTTGCATTCCTCATGAGCTCTGTACCCAACCTCTGATCTACTCGTCTCATAACCTTTTTATTTGTTTGCATGCGAGTGTTTGGGTCCTTGTGCGTGGTGAGATGGTGGTGGTGGGGATTTTATCAATTGAAAAGCACTTTGAGTTTTGTTAGGGTGCATTCAGACTAGAAAAGTCCTTTAGTCCACTTGTTTGGTCCGGGCCAAAGGCGGATTTAATTTTTTTTTGTTTGGTGCGGTTCCTTTACAGACAGTACATTTTGGAAGTGAAGTACGTATATTTTGTAAACACATCCACGTTTGTGAAGATCTGTGCTTCCATTGGACAGCAATGACCAGGGCGGTACACAGAGCACAGACCCGGAAATGGAGGGAAAACATGCGAGTCCTACGTGCTGCATTCCCGCTCTGCATATTTGTGTTGTTTGCTCGGATTTACAGTATTTGTATTCACACCTGAAGCGAACCGAGACCACTTTAACAAGTGGGTCTCGGTCCGGTTCTTTAATCCGCACCAGGATTCGTTTCCAAAGGTGCTCTTCAAATAAGGTTTGATTGACTGATTATCTGCTCACCATTGAGTATGTCTATGTAGAAAACCTGTTGTAATACATGCACTTCAAACAATAATGGGGATTTAAAACGCTTGCTACCTGGTCCTGCTCCCCTCCTCCTTCCTCGTCGTAATTGAGCACATTCTCTCGGATGTCCTCCCACTCGCCATGGTGCGCCGACACGTGGTACACGGCATCTTTCAGGCCCTTGTGTCTCCTCCAGCAGGAGTACAGAAAGAGGCCCAGCATCAGCACTGAGGGGTGCCACAAAGCAGGTTAATTTTGGGTTGCTCTCCTCACCCACCAGAGACATCCAAGAAGTACACTAAAGTCAAGGTGTAAATGAAATGCACAAGATGAGTGGAAAGCGGTGAATAAAGCGGCAAACTGAATGAAGAGTGTGTATTTCCCACTCTATATGACCGTTTTCAAGAAGCAGACATGGCAGGGATATGGCCACGTCTGACACTTTTCAAGCTACAATTAGTCAAGAAAGGCCTATAAGTGATTCCGATTGTACAGGTAGGATACACTAATAGGTCACAGACAGGCACTCGCACCCTGTTCCCTGTCTTATCAAAGACAGAAGGCCCCCAGGGGCTTCTTGACCAATTCTCTACCCGTCCCTGCTCTACGTCAAAGCCTCGCTGGCTCGACTGAGAGCACACCGTGGAATCCTGCCAGAGCCCAACGCGGAAAGGTCCTGAAGCATACTTATCAATCAAAGCAATTGTGTGCTGAATTATACAACATGGTGGAGTGACCTTTAAAGTCAATTAATCGAAACCTTTCCTCACTATATATTTTATTAGTTACCACTGACACTTGTTTTTTTTCCATTTTCTTTCTCTCTGTAGTTACGCTGGTGGTTTCCTCACCAAGTCATTAAGTAAGACAGTACTCTTGTTTTTTAGCACCTCTCTGGCCTCTACCTACCCTTGTTTTTTCTTTCATCTCCCGCACAATATGAGAACCATTTCCAGAGTTCGAGGCGTCGGATTAATTGGAACTTGTCAGAGAAACGCGGGGTAATCACTTTAGTCTGGTGTTCCAATCTACAGTCATCGCTTCAAAATGAGAAGAATGCAGCAGCAGCAGCAGCAGCGTGTTGTGGCCATGAGGTTATACATAATCAAAACAACACGCAGAAACGCTTTTCCTAAT
The DNA here is from genome assembly GCF_033458585.1 of Syngnathus typhle. Classification (NCBI taxonomy): domain Eukaryota; kingdom Metazoa; phylum Chordata; class Actinopteri; order Syngnathiformes; family Syngnathidae; genus Syngnathus; species Syngnathus typhle. The sequence continues at coordinate 9,368,327 of NC_083744.1, forward strand.
TCAAATCTACAGTATTTAGCGCAACTTCACTTTCACTCCTCTGTGCTGGATTGGGCGCTAGTTGTCTGAGGGGACACAGATAACATGACCAAAAATCTCACATTCCTGATGAGTGCCACTGAGACTTCAGCTGAGCTCCTGGTTTGCTGGAAGGAGCTGATCATAAAAGAATATTGTATATTTCATGCGCAATACAGAGGTGCTTGTAAAGTATGGACAATTTTTGCCATGAGCTGCCTGCATTCCCGCCTCCAGGGTGAGACGTACAAAAGTTGTGTGGTGTGATCAATAATCATTCAGGGTGGACACAAACACCACAACCATCCATCCATCCATCTGTAATGATGCTGCCTCGTTGCCTTCTAAGCATGAGCACAGCCTGTGCCGCTTTGTGCATTATGGATGAGTGGCTGAAAACAACCACAACGTCTTGATCAAAACACTTGACCCCCGCTGGCGAGAACTGCAGTCTTAGGTTAATTAGGAGTGGAGCGCCCCGAAACATCAGAGGACAGAAGAAAATTGATGAGAAAACGGAAAGAAACGAGACAGGTGAGAGATGGGCAGGAGTTGGGAAGACATCATTTAGTTTCAGGGGATAAAAGACACTTCCATGGCTCATATGGGAAGTTAATTTGCCCCACTCTTCGCTCACAACTGGGCAGATTTGACGACGGACTAATGAGGCTTGGCTATCCAGACACAAGCCCGACTCAGTCAATAGCGGGCGCCGAATACACACGCCAGTCCATCTGTGATGCCTTATGTAAAGTTTAATAATGGATGATCATTTTAACTTTTAATGCTCACTGAGGCAGAGCAGGAATCCCCCCCCCTTTAATTTAGCACCAAGTGAGTAGAGTGTGCACGGGATGTGAGCTCTTATATACGGCTGCGCTTCCTGGGGTGACAAGGTAGGTCATTAAATAGCTACATACTGTACCGGACGATCATTCGTTCCGTGACATAAAATGGCTTCAATTAAGGGACTATATTTATTCACCTTGCTTTATTAAAAGGTGTGGAAATGTAATAAGTCACAAAAGACTGCTCATTCCTTATTTCATTGTCTTATATTATGCACCGACCGGTCAGCGTTGCCTGCTTCTCTGCCAGTGTGTCAGCCTCGTTTAAATAGACAGCATTTTTTGGGAGCGAACGTGTGCAGGTAGAGCATGATTTGAATCGATTATCATATGTCGGGGTCTGCTTTATACATTCCACATTTTCAAGTGCGGCAATAAGAGTCCCAACATAAGCCACATACCCTGGAGAACAGTCTGTTATGGAGGCAGGGGCCATGTACCGAGCTGGCCAAGCGTTTTATAAGCCTGTCTCTGATACGAAGACTCATAAACAACATGGTGGCCCTATAGAGACTAGTGAGAGCAATAGCATTCAAGGCATTCACACACACACACACACACCTTTGCCTTTCTGCATTTATGAGGACCAGACATATCCCAAAAGACCCCCGGAATTAACTTAACCATGACCAAAAGTGTTAGTTTGTCTTTTTAAGTGCCCTGTGTGCTACTGGAGCATCAGCGCATACATATTTAAAAAGGCAACAGCAGTGGATGTGGTTGGTTATATAATGTAAACCTTCCAAGAGCTTCCACAAGTTACGAGGCCATCCAGCTTCACTTTTATTGGATTGTTTTCACTAGTGGACTGTGTATCGTTGGTGGCCCCTTCGTAGGGGGAAAATTTATCTGACACTATACTTGCAATATTAAACACAAGAAAAATAATAATATAGAGCTGCTGGTATTATTACAATTAAACATTTTATTAACAATATGCTCTCATTTCCAAGTAAAATAATAAAGGGGGAAAGTACTTGTTATCTATTTCAATGTTCTATCTACTGAAATAATAATACAGTTTCATCTGGATTGCATTGTAAATTATAAAGTGAGCTCCCCCGCGTCTCCAAATTTATGGTGCTCGCAATTTAAACATCACATTATGGTGCCAACATAAAGTACAGTGTTAAGTATTACCAAAAAAAAGAAAACCAATCACTGCCGTTTTCTGTCTACACTTTAGTAAAAAATATGGTCCACCTTTTTGGCCTCTATAGTTTTTTTATATTTAGAATTTTTTTACCTTGTACGTATATGGACTTCAATCTTCAACCTACAAGAACTACAATGCTAACGTGAACCTTGAGTTTGGTGGAGCAAGCTTCTCTCACCTAGTATGCATTTTTTTTCCGTCCACATCAGGATTGATCGAATTTCTTGCAGACATTTCCTAAACTCATGGCAGAAACTTTCAATTATTGTGAGTTTACTGTTCAACCAAATGATTACGCAGTGGCTTTTACACAGTACCGGTGGGCTACAATTTGTTGTAATTCATTCCTTCATCATCCGAACCGCTTCTTCTCACAAGGGTTGGCGCCTTGCCCAGTATACCTCGATCCGTACACCCTGAACCGGTTGCCAGCAGGGCACATATAGACAACCACTCACACTCACAATCAAACCAACGGGCAATTTGATACCATTTTAGACTGCTATTGGGTACAGTACCATTAAAAGTATTTGTATCCAGATACTTTTATTACATAAACCATTTGTTGAAATAAAATTGAGTAAATTCAACACAATTTCTTTCAGTTGTAGATCAGATTTCCCAAATTGAGTGAAATCATTTTCATTATACAGGATTAATATACAATGTGAGCTGATGGATATATTTTCTTATGGAAAGATAAAAAAAAAAAAATGTTATCATATATTGTATTATTATTATTATTATTATTATTATTATTATTATTATTATAATAACGCACTAGTTCTGAAACGCCTAAAAATCTGTGATTCTCAGATCTGCTATTCCATCTGCTTTAATGAAGAGAAACTACTTATTTTGAGTCTTGCTGTATACCTGTAACCCATACATGGGACAGGACAGAAGTAAGACAAAAACATTCCAGGGAAAGTGAATGAGGCAACACTTGGCTAGAAAATGATATGAACAGATGAAATGTAAGGCTGAGAGTGAAAATGACTTTTGAATCCAGAGTGTAACATTGGAACCGACAGGGCACATGGAAGACAGGAGAAAGAAAAACAGAAAGAAGGATGTTCTCTTTATACTTTTAGCATATTCCTGTCATTCACAAATGAAGACATGCACTCTTGCTTGTTCTATTGCAATTCTGATATTTGCTTACCCTTTTGCATTATTTATAATCGATGCATCTCAATACGACAAACTGTTTTTATGCACCACATACAGACACACGCACATAGAGATGGCAAATTAAAACAAGACATATTTTGGATAGCAGCATTAAGTTAACAAAGAAAGTGACAAACCAATTGATTATTAAGACAAGAAGGGAAACAAACGTGTTTCAAGATGAAATGATAAGACATGAAATGAAGAGATGAAGAGTCACCACAAGTAGAAAAGCACATAGTCAACATAGCTACCTAGAAAGGCCATCACACAGATGCTGATGGCAAACATGGAGCTCAGGCTCAGGCTATTGCCATCTTCATTGTGGAACATGGCGAGCGTCACCTCGCAGTGCCGTCCACGGTATCCTTCGTTGCATTGGCAGGTGTAACGCGATGGTGAATGAGCCACGCAAGTGCCGTAGCGACACGGACGGCTGGCGCACAGTGTGTAGATGCATGCTTTACCCGAAGAAACCTCCTTAGTGATGTGACCTGGAGGGCACCTGTTTAGAAAGGAAATGAAAAATTAAAGACTTTAAGTTCGAGCATACAGACCAGCTAATTCAATCAGTACAGTTTTGTATACATCTTGCTCGCGGTTTTAAAGCTGTTTGTTTATTTTCTGTTTGTCTTTTTCAAGGTGACTCAGCTTGTTCGTGGGGCGGTGTCCTTTTGTCCCCCATTTAGCAACTGCCACTGATTTGAAGGTAATATGGTGCACAACCTCAAAATTATTTCTTAGTATTGTTTCTGAGATTGTCATACTTTCAATCGGTCAATATTATAAATCATGACGGGCACCACAAGAATAATTTGCGAGGCCTCAGGCATTCTCTGGTGTTTTAAATTCCAAACTGAAGAAAGCTGGCAGTTGAGTGCAGTTTAATGACCTACTTTATGTCTGCCGTGTTGGTGTGTCATAATTTTGGAAATAAACATGATGATAATGATGAAGATTTGAATTTATTTCCATCTGGTAATCGTGCAATGGGACCTCCAGTGTAAAACCTTAAAGATGTACTGTTTCTAGAAGATGATGATGAAGTAGGCCATCATTAAGCACGAAAAGCTAAACAAACCAATCATACAAAAACAATTCTTCAATTTAAAAAGAAAAAAATGAATCTGCTAGCACACCAGCAAATAAAGTGCATGATTGCATATTTTTCTCCTTGGTGAGTAAACATTGGGTCAGTTGAAGAACACGCTTAAAGAGGTAGATATATCATTGTCAAAGTCAGTAATCGAGAGACGCCTTTATGAATGTAAATACTGAATGTTTACCACAAGGTGCAATCGACTGGTAACACTCAAGAACAGAAAGAAGAGATTACAACCTAATGGAAAACATCTTAAAAAAGCACATGCCGAATACTGAAGTGTAATGGGCTACTCGTATCAGCGTCTGCTAAATGTTGCAAAACTGATAGGATGGCCCTTTTGAATACAGACCGATACTAATGACCTAAAACACACAGACTGAAAGTTTCTCGGGGAAAAGCGACAAGGTAAACAAACCGGAAGGTAGAGAAGGTCTCAGAAAGAATAAGCAGCAAGTTGGTCTCCCATTTGACTGGTAATTTGACCAATTAGTTTTGTTATAAATAAATTAGAGACAAATTTATTTTTGCAAGGATCAGATAAAAAAAAGGCGCTAAATGCTTTTGGAGTTTCATTCACATTCAAAGATTAGCTCTTGAAAGCAAATCAATTGTTCACTGTCTGAAAAAGGTGGAAAGGAACAGAGAGGCAAAGATTGGCTTCTCAGCAGTTGTCCCTCATTATATTCATACAAAACCTCTGAATATTTCTCACCTCTCGTCTACACTCTGCTTGCTCTCAATGCCTTGTGCCCTGAGGCTACGCCATAATCACAGAATTTGGACATCCGGACACCGTGTAAAGGCACTTGCTGCTTTTTGCTGACTTTAAACGTGCTGCCAATACACTGACAACTGCTGCTTAGTGCTTCTTTTTAAGGAAGACAACATAATAAACTCTTTTGTGTCAGAACTTCTTCACTGTCTGTATCGCTTTGAAATACGCTCCTCTGTGTTTTTAATATTTTTGAGTAATCTGAACAGCTGCAACAAAAGTTCAAATGTGTCAATTTACCTCCAAGCAGAAGTACCAGGAGGTCACCTTTAATTTCACGTATTATACTCAACATGTTCTATCACGGGGGTATTCAACTCATACCCTGGCAGTAGAGCATTTGCACAAACAACACACATGCAAGAAGAGGGAGCAAGAGTGAAAGTGTCAAATATGCTGAACCTGAGGTTTGGTGCCTTGCTCAAGGGTACTTGAATAGTAGCCAGGAAGAAGACTAGCATCGTTCCAAAATTTTGCTAGCACTTTTCATTTTGTCTATAGCAGTACTGGTGCGAGAGAGAGAGAGAGCAGACCTCTATGTAGTCTGTCACTCTTGTCCATGATCCGGTTCCTCCCCGTGTTTCATGGAAATCACTGCTTGTTCAATAATTCTGCTCTCAAACAGTCAGATAAATAATACAACAAAGTAAACCACACTTCGACCATGGCAGAGGTCTGAACTCCCCAATTGCTGTTGTTTAGCGATATTACAGGCTGTGGTGTGTATTCGCCATACAAGTATAAACTACAACATGCCCGCATGTGCTAACTTCAAGGGCTGTTTGCTATTCTTCTTACCTGCACTCATGTTGCCTCCAGAGGTCTACGCAGACCAAGGGAAGTGAGCAGGGATGTTTCCTGCAAGCTTCTGAAGAACAGCCAAGGGAGACACCCTGAGATGAGACCACCTGAAGACCCTCTGAAGGCTGATCCCTGTCGAGGGAAATGGATCGACCACTAAATCTCAAGTCTCGCATGCAGCCTGTAAAGGAGTAGAAACAAGTGTCACAAATAAATAATAAGACAACGTACCTCAAGCAACCTCTTTTATATACACAAGCCTAATCCTTTGTGAGGAGGTAACCACTAATCCACAAAGAATATAAACAAACTAAAGTTGAGTCAATGACATACCTGCAGACCAAGAGGCTCTAATGCCTCCATGTACACAAACACACTAACAGCCCTGAGGCTAAGCTGTCAGCATTGTACTTTTTTGGACAATATTGTCGGTACTGCGCATTTTACTTCAGTGTGTGAGAAAATGAGGCCAAAGACATCATCTAAATGCAGAACAATGCCACTGACTCACTTTTGGAGAATCTGCCCGATACTGAAGGATCACTCTGATCTAATTATATTGTGAGGGAGGCATCAGGAGTGGTAACAGCATTAAACAGTCAATGAATCCTCCAATTTAATTTATAGTCAACTCCTCCAGATACACAGTGTTGTTAACCAGTTAATCGCTACAAATTAACTTGCTAAATCAATGATTGATTAGCCATAAATGATCTTATTTCGCTAACAATTAGTTCACAGAACCACTTTCCTGAAATTTGACCTCTTCTTATTAGTATCCACTTACCAAGGAAGCTTCTGTTGTGTCGCGAGGGGAAAGAGTTTCCAAGCATCACAACCGAGGGGTCAATAATGATCTCCTGACTCCGCCCAGGAGAGGCCGTTATCTCTCGACGCCCTCCGCCCCCATCTATGCGCAGGGTGAACTCTCGCCCGAAGCGATCCAACTCCAACTCATGCCATTCACCATCATCCAGGTGATGGAACGGCAGTGTCAAGTTGTAGTCACCATCTCCAAGATTGTAGAAAACAGCCAGCAATCCCTGAACAACCTGGAGTATTTAAACGCAAATGCACATTTTTTAGGGGTGGCGTTAACTACATATTTATCAGAACCGCAATTCTGGGATGGATTTGTGACCCTTTGAACCTGCTCCAACAAAATATGATCAGTTACAGTATTTCTGTGAGTCAAAACGGATGACACAAATTCACCAGTGATTTCTGCCATATTGCACAGTGTGGACTAACAAACACAGAATCTGACCATGACACTTTTTTTTTTGTTTATGTTTGTGTCTTTTGTTTATGTTTTTTGTTAGTTTTTATGTATCATGGAGGGAAGCACAGGTCAGGCCAAGTAATTAAAAAGTAAAAGATGGACCCTTCCAACGAACTTTCAATGGCAAAAAAGACTGCTGCAATTTTGTAGTTGGTTGCTGCATGGCAGAAGCAGGAGTCATCCCAAAGGGAAGGTATACAAAAGCCAACAATTATCTTCAACTGTTAAGGCTGAGTGAACCCGATGGACTCAACCAATGAGGGGCTCCACAAACAGCTCCTACATGTCTCAATCTTAATTGGAAACAGTGGGGCAAGATAATTCACATTCGGCCCAGCCTGCATTAACTATTGCTCACTCAGCAGGACTTCTCAAATACCCCAGTAGAGACACGAAAGCATACTCACACTTACCAACACACATACTTATAAGTCCATATTAATTAAATTATAAATAGTTTAATACATAGTTACAAGTTATAAAAGTGATCAAGTTAAAAAATACACATTAAAATGATAAATTAATGAATATATAGTTGATATATTTTACAATGAGGATAACATTAAACTAATCAGGATTACACTATACATTGTTAATGTGGTAAATGACTATTCTAGCTGCAAACATCTCTTTTTTAATGGAATATCTACATAGGTGGAGAGAGGCCTATTTCCAGCAACCATCCCTTCGGTGTTCTAATGGTTCATACTGTTTGCTAAATGTGTTAGAAGGCTAATGGATGATTAGAAAACCCTTGAAAACCCTTCTGCAATTATGTTAGTTTTCATTGTCAATTCAATTGTCTGGGTGACAATTTAGTGTTTTCCAAGAAAAAAATTATATATAATATTATGATAGATAGATCGATCGATCGATAGATTTATACTTGATATATCAAGTGAAATGTTCCTCATTTTCATTTTTCTCATTCATTCTTTTTCGAAAAGCCTCATTTGCATTTACAAACCATTAAATGGTTCCTACGTTTCGGTGTGCAGCTATAGACATATAAAACTTTTCATAGAAGCTCACTTCTTCCTTCAACTGTCAGTAAAGGAAAGAGGAGGACATGTTTTCCTTTTGTCACATAAAATGCAAAAGAAGGACAAGGCGTGAAGTCAAAACATTAAACAGCACTGAGACACAATGTTTTTTAAGGCAGGGCAGTTATGGAATTCCACCTCGATGAAAAGGGTTCCTTGCATACAGCTGACCTGTGATTTTATATAAAGTGACAGTCCAAACACCATCTGACAGCCATTTACCTCCATGTGCTGTTTGTACTTGACATGCCACGAAATGAGATGAAAGCCATTAATAAAAAAAAATCAACTCATAATGTTCATGTCCTGTCAGCAGTCATGTCCTGTCATTTGGAAGAAAGTGTAAATAGATTGCATTTATATGCTGCATTACTAGCTTGCCAAGTATTTTTTTTCAACCATTATTTTCCCTTTTAAACTCTTGGGTAGTGTTTGTAGTCCACTCCTTGCAGTGGGTTAGGTTTAGCAGCCCACTCCAAAGGTGGTTTGGCAAAGACAGCGGCAGGCAATGTGAGCTCATCACTTGAAGTGAGCAGTGTCAAAACCTTCAAGTGCACTGCTCGAAACATGACCCTCAATCAAGTGTACTGTGGCCGCCAATTACAGTGCCCATGGTTTCTCTCGGAGACATTACCCAGAGAGAGAAATTGTATGTGAATGTGTCGAACCAGACCAACAAAGAATTTGTGTGAAAAAATGCGTGTCAATCAGCGGCCCTCTCAGTTGCCAACAGTCAGGAACCCTGTTATTTCTCACTCTCAGCCTGACAAGCATTCACAGCAATCACTGTTAGGGCCCCAATCACCATTCTAACGGGACACAGACAAAACAATCAGAGCTGTCATTGTGGAGAAACACAAAGCAGTTGTGACTCACTTCTAAACGGAGGTATTCACTCTGTTCCTGAGAGAGCAAACTGAGGATGACGCCGAAGGCGGCACGTGTTCGAATCCCAACCTGGACTCTTATCTGTCTTGCAGGCAGGGACCATAATAGCTGGAACTGAACGTGGCTGCGTCCATCAAAGGAGAACTCTGGAGCCGCTTGTCCATCAGAAACACACAAAGCATGTTCAATTATTTTAGCTGTCATTGGGAAGTGCATGAGAATCTCACAGTGAGGCCCACTTCTGCTGAAAAGACGTTTTGCAGTGCAAGGGCAAGGCAACCTTGTCACTTGGGGACAGTGTTGTTGTGATTGTTTGCTGTGAGGTTAAACATTTTAACACCATTGCTTTTCCCAAAAGCTTCAGCAGTCATTGACAGTGATTCAAAGTGCTTACACTGGTTACACTGTGACCCAGTAAAGCCGGATTCACACTGGCAGCCGACAGAACTCCACTCATCATTGCAACGCCCCATCTTGCCACAGGAAGCAGGTTGTTGTTGTTCCTCTCTGTTGGCGCAGTGGTCATCCATGAAAGAGCAGCCTGGGAAGCTGTTTACCGATTCAGCTGGAGAACCGAGGTCATAAAGCTGAGCAGAAGGTGGCAGCAGGGCAAAAAATTAGTCTAGAATACAAAATTAATAAATACAGATGTAGTTCTAAATAGTTCAGCAACTGTGTGTTTTGACATGCACAATCGCATCCATCCATCCATCCATCCATCATCTATCATCTATCCATCTATCGATCATCTATCCATCTATCCAGCTATCTATCATCTATCCATCTATCTATCCATCTATCCATCTATCTATCATCTATCTATCATCTATCAATCTATCTATCCATCTATCTATCATCTATCTATCTATCAATCATCTATCCATCTATCAATCATCTATCCATCTATCCATCATCTATCCATCATCTATCCATCTATCCATCTATCCATCTATCCATCTATCTCCCTGGCAAAAAGTTCCATCACTAATGTTACATTGCTTGTTGACTACAAAGACAAAACTGCTAAGAACACACTCTTCTGCTGCACAACCTTGAAAATACATTGGAAATAATTTTAACATTATTTCCTCTAACAATGATTCAAGTTAGCAAAGAAAAACAACAGAGTATGCATACTTTACAGTCCAACCACCTTTTCATTCAGCACTCTTGTGAATTCAAACAAAGCGCTTCTATTGTTGCATTACCTTGCTGTCCAAACGTAGGTTTCTTATACATCCAATGTAATGTTTGTGTTGCAGCTGTGGGTATTCATATGATATGTTCCTGTTGACCCCTCCGAGCTGTAAAACGTGACTTGCATCCAGATACCTGGGACAAGAAAATAAATAAAAGTATCAATATATGTGTGAACAGAATGTAATTTGAAAAGGCATTGCAAACAGCAAAACCACAGAAGCTGTCAACACTGAAATGTATGGTTCCATTCTTTACTCGCTGAGCCTGTCATCACTTTTACTGCTTCCTGACAACAAAGGTCACATTTTGTTCCTGTTCTGTTTCATTTTGAAAAATAGCTGACAACAAGACCACAAACCACAGTATTTCATAGAACTGGAGAAAGAAAATGAAAGCAGACTGTATATTCTTTGTTACATGCACTGGTTATACGGAAGAATCTATTCAGTATATATAGTTATGTATTCAGGCAGATTCCATAAAAATGAACAAAACATTTCCATTTTTAGACCTTGTATTTCAGTAAAGGTTTTTGAAAACTGAAAGAAGAATTGATTTGCAGTGATCCTTTTTACAGCTTATTTTTATGCAGCTGTACAAGAGCACAAACCAGTGCCAATTGTCGGCTAGTCCCAAGCCAAGGTAAATACAGAAGGTCAAGTGAGGAAGGGCGTCTGGTATTAAAGTGCCAAACAATTTTGAGCATTCATCCAAAGAATTCTTTACAACATCGGCGCCATTAACCTACAGGGCACCGGTGGAAATTCATCTACATTGGGTCGAAGGCGAAAAGACAAAAAGAAAGACCAGTCTTGACATGTTTAATAATGGGACTATGACAGGAAAAGATAGGAAGTTGCTTGACATGAGCTGATGATTAAAAGAAAGGTTGATTGGGCTTCAAGTTGTTTTACCAAGGTATAAATGGGAACAGAAAATGGAGTTCAGTGTTATCTTAAAGAAAAACATTTAGTTAAGACTGTCCTGGAGGTGAAAAGTGTGTCACAAACTTGAAATTGAGGATATTAAGTTTAAAGTAATTACAAATGTCCCACAGGTAGCGTGTCAATGACATAAGCGAGAGAAATTCTGGAAGGAACTCGATGAACCAGATCTGAGCACCCCGGGTGGAGGGAGAATTTGGTTTGGTCCAGATTCTAATGAACATTTTGGTAAAGGAAATAGGGATGATGACAAAGAGATGGGCACATATGTTATCCAAAAAAGGAACTTAGTTGCCAAAGGATGGACATGGGTGGAGTCAGCAACTGCTTCCAGGAGAGGCTAGAACAAACGTTGACCTGTAAGAGTGGCAGCAGAAGCACGCAAGCGGAAGAAGAAAAAAAAAAGCTGCTCTTGACACCATTTTAGATTATTTCAATTTTAAGGGAAACTTGACCCATATAAGTGGGACAGAAAATGGATACATAAATAGATAATGGTTTAATTCTAGCCACATGTGTGTGTAGGGCAGCTTGAAATGTATTTCATGAATATAATTTATCAGTTTTGGATTTGCCCCGACAAAGACTGCGGAACTAGATGCATCATAAATACAATATGAATACTCCACATATGTGATGAATAGCTGTATTTTATTGCTATAATACAGTGTATGTTTGGGTCATATCTTTCTCTGTGGCCATGAACAAACAAGAATATAAACAAGTGAATGTCTGGAAGGTTTTCCGGCAATCTCTTGGTTACTCACCCGCTTACATAGAAGTTAACTATACCCTTGTACCCTTGAGAATACAGAGTAAATCATTTGTTTGTCTTGTGTGTTCTCTTTTATGCTGGTTTTGATAGAACTTACTTATCCCGCTTGGGTGTTATCCCTCGAATTTCACAGGAAGAGCGGTCCTCTGTCATCGCCCAAGAATCCACGCCTTCTGTCTCCATGACAATTGCAGTGGAACATCGATCCAGAGTAAAGATCACTTCCTTAAAATGGGGACATGTACAGTGAATGCCATGCTACTGACACAATTGTAGAAATCCCTTATTTGTTTTGTTTTACCCCTCACACACAAGTTAGAGAAATGTACTTATTAAAACACCTTCTAACAACATAGTAGAGGTTTGAAAAAGGTGGCAAGTGTAAAATGCATGGAACAAATTGGATGCATCTGTGTAGTCTGGTGAGATGGCCCTTATATTTAACAATCTGGAGGGAAGTTGGTTCAAGCAATAACGAGAGCAAAGGTTTGCGCTTGACCAGCCAGTCATCTTCATGTGTTAACATCATAAATATGATTTTTCTTACCTTGCCGTTGCTCCTCACATCAAGGCGATGCCAGCGTCTGTCAGCCAGTCCAGCACGGTTTATTAACCGGAGAACAAGAGTACCAGAACCGTGGTTTATTTTCAGACTGGGAGCTCCACCAATCACCTCTGTAGGGAGGATATAAATCAACATTAATATGCATGAATAAAAACAATGATTAAAATAACAACCAGATAATAATTCCACAAGAAGGCAAGGTCAAAAAGAAAAGCATTATGAAGGAATACATGATGAATATCTTGATTATGCATGCAGGCAAAAATCTCATGGGACGAGGGAAACACTACACTGTACAAAAAAACAAGCATATAATTTGGAAAATGATGTGGACAGCCATGAACCATAGAGAGAAAACTAAAGCAGTGTTAGAGAAAGAGTGAAATCCTCTTGAGACTTAATTCATCCAAATACAAGATAAATCACAAATGGCACTATGATGAAAAAAAAAATCACACTTTTTGAATTATTCTATTTTTTCTTCTAGTATATATGGAGGCCTACGAGCTACATTTTTAATGCATTGTTTTGAGTGGATGTAAGATGGGTACTTCAAACCTGAAACCTATTGAGGAGCAGATGGTGTGACTAATGATCAGTGAACATTGAGAAAACATTTCCAAACCATTTAACAAAAGGAAACTCACAAGGAAGCAATTTTGCACATGCCAAAAAATGGACAGAATGAGGAAAACAACAGAGTTGAAATTCATAATTAGTTCTCTAAAATACTGGGAAACAGTTCATAACAGGATTGGACAATTTCATTCAGACAGCCAATGCGGTTTTAGTCAAAACATTGATGTTTTTTATTGCAGATAATGCAAATGTTCACTGTGCTGGGGAAAATTTGCAGGAGCTTTTGGAATCATAAATGACTAAATAAGAAGTGGGTTAGCTTGAATAAAGTATCACAAAATTTGAATAAAATGAAATACATGCTGTTTGGAAAGTAACAGCAAAACAAGCTCAGCATATGATTGACAATGTCAAAGGTTGTATGCGTAAATGAAAATAAATGTTGCAGCATGATTTTAAACCACACAATTTGATGGAAATTGCATGCTAATTACATCCAATCAAAGCTGGTGAAAAGCATCACTGTCATAGGGAATGCAAAACGTACGTATCTCTGACAATAGATTAAGACACATTTATTTTGCATATATATCCGAATTATTGAGTGGAACGGTGGCGTATTATCAACAAATGCTACTTAATTTTTGGGTGGTGGTGGCAGGGATTAATCAAGAGGCCACGCAGAGACAGTAAATTACTGGCCCTCAGTTGCCTTTCCATGATTTATAGCATTGTTATTCATGTCAACATTTTATATTCTGAAACGGAGGCAAAAATGGCTGTCTGGTAAGCATGTCTGCCTCCAATTTCAGAGTTTGTTGGTGTAAATCCAAGACTTTCAAATGAAACCAAAAAGGACTTGCAATATTTAAGTAATAAAGCAAACTTGAGAATTTTACCTTGGACCAACTACAGTACTCAAAAAACTAACTTTAGTTCAAATCACGAAATTTGTCCACGTACATGTGGCAAAAAAAGTCGACTGCACGTAGTTTGCAGTTGTGCAAAATTGCAGTGCATCATGCGAGAAGCTGTCTGATTATTTGATTCCGTCAGTTCTTATGAGGCAATAAAGTTGAACACCATTAAACCACAATAATTCTCATATTGTTGAAATGATGCCACTAATATTTTCAATTAAAGTCAACTTTAATTCTGTAAAGGCACAACTTTTGGTATATATTTTTTATTGGATCTCATTCAGGTGTCGGGTCACATTATTGAGGCCAATCAATATCAAATGTCAACAGTGCATTGACAAAAAAATAAAATTAAAGCAATATATGCTGAGCTCTGATACTATCCAGTAATTACTCAAACTGAAATCCAAGAGTTCAAGCAATTATGTTCCAGATGCTTTGCGGCACACATTTAATTACTGAGACCCGCCTTTACCTATTGCCATGAAGTCTTCAACATCTCCAGGCAGAAGAGTGGCCAACGGGCCGGCATACAGCAGCAGTCCGTCATCTTCCTCTGTCATAAACTCCAGGGAAAGATGGCTATCAAAACATGGCTTTATGGGAGGAAACCAGGCGTAGCCGTTGCCAAGGAAACTACGTCTTGTCTGCTGGCAGTCCGGACCCTCATGCTGAGGGAGGCATCGGCACCTGCTGCACCATGGAGAACGACAAATCAGAAAAACAATTGAGGTACCACAAAAGGAAAGTATCTGTGTAGAAACCTTGTTTACACACAAACAAAGTCAACCGTGGACTATGCCAATAGGTGGCAGAAAACATACTACAATCAATTGATCATTAGCCTCAGAGGGCTTTGGGGATTGCATTAAATCATTAAATACTTGTGAGTGTAACATGCATTTATTCAGGTCATCACAGCAACTGGAGACAGTTCATGTACGTAAATCAAGAGTTCTCATACGTAGTTGGTTGAGTTTAGTGTGAAAGAACTTGAGCTGTGATTGTAACACCATCAAACTATTTGGAGTTGAAACAAAACAGGGATTTGAGCTAGACCAGGTTATCCAACATACATTTTGAGATGAAAATCTAACTGGTTCCATATCCACACTCTCCCTGAATCTCAAAAAATATTTATCCATTGAAATTAATGGAAATACCAATTGTTTATTCCAACCCCCCATCCTCCAAACCAACAAAGATTGATAGTAAAGCCTGACATCATTCATACCCCATACTATACGTATAGTATATCTGCACATTATATGTTCACATCTCAAGTTTGATCTTGCCTGTGTAAGTGGTTCGTATCTAAAAAAAAACGTAACGGCTCTTCAGTAATGGTGGGTTTTTTTTATGTTCTCAAAGTCTATGTTCCTTGTTAAATGACCATGTTGGTTAAGATGGATGAAATCATAAAACCTCAACCTCAGAAGAGGCATGCACCTCATTTAGTCACCGTGATGGAGGAGATTGACTGGTTGATCTCTTCTTGTCTCCTTCTCTGGCGGTATGTGAGACAAGGTGGCTTTGCTGATAATGTCACACTCATCTATTTCCATGCAATGCCTGAGGAGTGCTGTGTGTATTGAGGCTGTTAGGGCCACATTGATGTTTATTCTGCAGAGGGCGATGCAAGTCAGGAATACTGATCTAGCTCACCTATGTCGATGGCTTATGGAGAGCGAAGTGTTATGCATACATATGTTCACATCAAGCAGGACCTCTCACTCTTTTACTGCTCAGACTCATGAGAGCCGCTACCTGAGTAACTCAACAGAAGTGATACTGTAGTTTCTCACCTCCGACTGACATTATCTAATCAACTGCTGTCTGGAGCTGCTTTGTTATGTCCACGTACAACAGTAGCAAAAGTTACATTTTAGGCTTTACTGCATTCATAGCAGAGCATATTCAGCGCATATAGGGTGGTATTCTTCTCACATAACAAGGACTCAATGCAGCAGAGAAGCTACAACACAGCCAAGTTAAAAAAAAAAAAAAAAAATAGATAAGACAGCAAATGGGTTTTGCGCATCCATGCTTTGAAGAATATGGCTCTGACAAACTGCTACGTAAATGGAATTAAATGTGATTTTCTAAAGTTGTGAGCAGAGAGGCCCCAAGTTGGATTAATCCCCCTGCCCTATATTTATTTAATCTGAGCATTAGTGTTAACATGGAATGTACTGCATGCTGGAACCATTGAGTCCCAAAGAGACCACATATTTTAAAGGTTTCTCGATAATTACAATCATACTGTGGAGTTTTAGGGGTTACGTTAATGCGCATGATGCAAAGGTTACAGAACATTAATTCTTTCTGTAACATGGAAGAAGTGAACTTTGCAGCAGGAATAAAAAGGGGATGGAAATGTAAAAAATACTGTTGATGGCACAGCATTGCACTGGTTAGCACGTCGCTTCGCAGTTCAGAGATGAGGGGTTCCATTTTGGCTTCGGCCTTGTGGTGTGGAGTTTGCGTGTTCTCCACGTGCCTGTCTGGGTTTCCTCCAGGTTCTTCAGTTTCCTCCCACGTTCCGATTGAGCACTCTAAATTGCCCATAGTGGTTCAAATAATGGATGGATGCATATGGCACGTTTTTTTTTTAAATCCCGCTGCTCCATATTCAATTGACGACAGAGCAGAGAAGTTTGCAAAGTCCGGTCAAGTTTTTGTCTTGGGAATTTGTGTCAGTAATTCTAGCCTCATTCATCAGGGTGTCTCACTGTTAAGCACGTATCTCCCTGAGCCTTGAGTGTTTGACAAAAATTATGCCTTTTCAGCAGGGTTCCTAAAGGTTTGTAAACAGTTGTAAACATTTTCTTCTTGTCACAAAGACATTTTGAAGATCTTCAATCAAGAAAAACTAAACCATTAAAACTGTTGACGAATGTCTTTGAGACCATTTTGGACTTTGAATGGACCCTGGTGTCATTCGGGCCATGCACAAACCAACGCCAAGCTTTGCTGCTCAATGAGATACGGGATTTAGTAGATCTTAGTAGGAGACAATAGAAGAGCAATTTCACTGGTATTAGGCTCACCTGTATCCGTTCTGGGTATCGATGCAGGTTCCCCCATTTAGGCAGGGGTTACTGGAGTAAGAGGAGCAGCTTTGATGAGTCATTTCTCTGGCTATGCAACCACAGAGGGCTGAGGTTGTCACCTTTACGGAGACTAAGGATAACTCATCAGTGTCTACCAGGGTAGGCGACTCGCTGATTGTCAGATGCGTGGTGCAGCCACCTGATGCCTCACAGTCAGCGTGCACGCACTCATCCACCTGGACTTGGCTTACATTAGCACTCAACAGCGACTGCAGCTGCAGAAGTAGGTAAGAAAAGGAAAAATAAAGGAGACATCAATGGTTAACAAAATGATTGTCAATGAGGTTTAGTATCTTCTGAGTTGACAGTGATGAGAAGTCCCACTCTAATGAACATGGGGGGATTAACATGACTTTTGCAGCATGTCACATGAAAACATCCTCTAAACTACATACAACATATTGTTTGAATAATCTAAAAGGGTTTGCTAAAGCAGCGGGGTATGTTTAGGACTGACAGGGTAATTAAGAAATGCAGTACCAAGCAGTAGAAAAAGGCAGTGTGATAGAGAAATTTTAAAATGGACAGGAAATGGATTGGAAAAACAAAGAGGCAATAAAAAAGACAAAGTTTTATGTGGGCAGGAATTGCCATTTTATCGCTTCCTCTCAAACCCCCAATTGTACTGTGTAGTATTCAACCACTTTTTCATCTGTCATACAAATCAGGATAAATACCTTCTTCTTTTGTGCAGCAAGAACCCCATGCAGCTTCTCTGAGTGCATGAAGCCTGTATCAGACAGCACATAGAAATGGATGTCTAGTGTCTTCTCCTTCCTATCGGCAATGCTGAAAATGTTAATGCTGCCCGGTCTGACAGACAGGGTCTCAGACAGGAAGTCCCAGAGTGTCTCCAGCTGACTCTTCCTCTCGACATGAGAGTCGATAAAATCTCTTGAGGTTATGCCTTTGGGAAACAAAGAGAGGAAATGTTCGTGGGATATGAATGAATGACTCGTCAATGACAACTAGAGAGTAGATCAAAGTCTCAGAGCATTCCATTAGCACAAGAGGAAGTCCAACATCACATACTATTGATCCGCCTAAATATGTCCATATGCCAAGGTTGGCTGCAAATCAAATGGATATGTTTTGATTCTTGAAGGAAATGTTAGTCCCTACATCAACAAAGAGTGGGCCACAAAAAACCAAGACCAATTTAAGGAGCATTTAGATTATGTAGCAAAGCCTAGTCTATCTTTGAGGCCACCTTCCAATAATATATGGAGAATATATCATCTTTAATCTTCCAAAATGATAATGACTTGTCACAGAGGCTTCCATAATAGCCTTTGAATCTGGTCCCCGATTGGCTTTTAAATGTCAAGGACTTTACCTGACACAGCCAATTTGACCTTTATAACTCTGATTTGTGAAGGCACTGACAGAAAAAATGAATACACAAACTGTTACAGCAACTTCAATGGATAGTTTACAAAGCTTGATTGATCTTGAAATCAAATTATTAAAGCTAAAAAGCATGACATCATATTAGTTTAATGTTGGATTGAAAATCTGCTACTCACTAAGTGAAAAGTGCCACAATCATTACATTTTGCTGACTCTCTCAGGATGAGCCTTAATAAGAAAATAAATAAAAAGAAACAAGATGTGAATTTTTCATTCATTGCTCCAGGACGTAAATTACCAGTCAAACGTAGAGAGGCCGATGACTGAACAGCTTTTTCCTCCAGCTCTCTCACATGAACTCTAACCCCGGATATCACGTCAGGCCACACACCATCAGACACCTCAATCCTCATCCAGTAACTCCCTACTGGCGTGTTCTGTCGAATAGTCAACACTCCTGAGCTTTGGTTCAAACTGAAATATCTGCAGATTGAAAGAAGAAAATTCAGGTTGAGAGGAAAATGGGATGTTACTTTGTTGTTACTAACAAGAAAATGATTAAATACACAGATAGAGAGACTATGTATAATCCCTTCCAAAATCCTGTTTGGAGAGAATTTCGGCAGCCGCCGCTAAATCTGCGCTCTACCGTGCACCACACTATTTTAATTTTGTATATTAGCTCTTGCAGTGATGGAAAACACCTGATGGAGGGTATCCTTAAAAGTAGGTTTTTTTTCCTTCCTTGGAATTGCTCCTGGAGGATAAGTGTCTAGATTCATTTGAAAAATACAAAAAAACAACATTAAGGAAATGGGAAAACAAAGGCTAATCCTTTACCCCCACAGGCTTCTAAAAGAGCTTGATAGTTGTCATGGTAGCTGTCAGACATTGGTGAATGAATAAACAAATATGGAATTGGTATTTCTTATCTGATCTTCTGGTTTTTGAATATTAAGCATTTGCTTAAGATTCCTGGAGGAGTCGCACTGAGCATGTGCTTGTCAGGTCTCTAAATATCATTGACCGTATGCGGGCTCCAATTTCTTGTAGTTAGTAGAAAACGACTTTCTTTAATGCTAATCACGGTTGATGTTCACGCTTAGTATCACTTTAAAGTGTACACGAATGTAAAGATGCATGAGCGTAAGCATTTTTCGAGTTATGTGTCAAGCCAATTTATTCCAGTGAAAAACATTCCATCTTGTCTTGTGAGAAAACGGGCTGAAATCAACAAGACACTGATAACTAGCGCAGTTAATCTTCACACATGTTCAGGTTTTCCTGAAGAATGCAATGATTTCTAGTGGCAGCTCTTACTTGGCTGCACTCGTCTCGAGAGTGTAGGTTTTGTTGTCCCAGTCATCAGGATCGAGCACATACACCTTCCCCAGGGTGACATTTGCCGTCCTTCCTGTTTATGGCAAACACACAAACACACATCCATTCTTTTGGGATCAGTTCTGATGATGCCCACACTTATCTCCTTATCTTGCATTCTTCTCTACTTATTATGATCAGAACTGTGGAGCCCACTGCGAGGAAGAATAGGCTCCCAGCGCTCCACTTCAGAGAGTGTGGAGCATCAGGAAGCCGGCCTATCGGAGTATGGATTATGTTATTATCAGCCTGCAGTGCCAGAGTAGCTGACTATATCTGAGTAAACAATGGCAGCCTGGATGAGTCACAGTGCTGTGTTTTACCATTACCCACACATTCAGGCAGTTTTGCGTGCAATAAAATACTAAGAATCTTACTTAACCAATTTACACCAAAGTATTACTTCTTAATCTAAAAAAGTCAAACATCGTAATGATGATTCTGGATTGAAATTGGATATTCAGGGGAGCTTCGAGTTACAAAGATAACACAACAAACTATTACAATGCAATTGGAACTGCACACTTACAAATCCAGACTGCACAGAACAGTTATGGCAGTAAAAACCTTCACCTTCAGATGTACCTTCATTATTGGTATTATCAATCAGTTTGCAAAGGGAACAAAACAAAGGGAAAGGGGAAAGAGCAACTCACCCTTGTGGATATACACGTATATATCTTTCTCCCCTGCCTGATGGGCATTATCATTCTGGTCACCAATAGTTATTGTGAGCGTACTTGTGGCAGTCATTGGTGGATAGCCGCTGTCAGTCATAATCACTGGCAAGAGGAATTTGCCTTGCCTTTCCCTGTCGAATCTTCGCAGCGCTGTAAGTGTGGCTGAGCCATTTCCATGATCTTGAAGGTGAAAATCAGTCAAATAGGCTGAAGGAAGGGAGATGATGAAAGGAGGCCCGTGCTCTGGGGTATCTCTATCCAAAATCTGAAGCAGTGTTGAGCTTGTGTTGAGCTTGACCACTTGAGGTGCCGGACTGTTTTCCCAGATTACAGGACTGTAGACTGTCTCTAGCTCTGGACCATTGTCATTTACATCTATCAGTGACAAGTAGACCATTACGCTGGCAGTGAGTGCTGGTGTACCTTGGTCGGTCGCTATTACAACCAAATCATAGTTGGCCACGGTCTCTCGGTCTAGTGGCCTGGCGACTGTGATAAAACCAGATGGGCTCACTGTAAAATGTCCATATGGGTCAGACTGGGGAAGAATACTGTATGAAATCTCTCCATTCGAACCTGAGTCAGAGTCGGTAGCCTCCACTTGGATGATAGTGGTTCCTACAGCTACATCCTCGATCAAAGGAGAGAGAAGATGAGAGCTCTGGGCAAACACAGGGGCATTGTCGTTCTCATCCTCAACTATAACCAGGCACTGGATGAAGATAGAGAAGTCAGAGTCTTCTACTTTGACAGTTAAGTTAAACCTTTGCTCCACTGGCTTCTCAAAGTCAAGCTTCCTCTTCAGTCTCAGGACACCCATGTGATCCTGTCTGTGGCTAACCATGTAGAACTGCTGCTCTAGGTCTCCATCTATCACGGAAAATGCCAGTTGACCGTATGGGCCGGCATCAGGGTCAGTGGCACCCAACTCCAGAATAATAGCGTCCACATCAGCATTCTCAGGCACACGAGCACTGCACTTGTCTTCCTGAAACTTTGGTACATGGTCATTAATGTCTGTTAAGGTAATGGTGGCAGTTGCTGTACTTGTCATTCCACCACCATCGCAGGCCTCCACAACAAGCTGGTGACTGTCCACTAACTCCCGATCCAGCCCGTCAGATGCCACTGATATTGTGCCAGTGCTGGAATCAATTGTAAATAGGTCTTCATTGTTAGTGTTCTGTACATTCTCTATGATTTGGTAGGTGAGGATTGCATTTTGGCCTACAGCAGCATCATCGAGGTCCACTGCTGTCATTTCCACAACAAAAGTTCCAGGAAGAGAGTTCTCCTCTATGCTACTAAGGCAATTATCTGGCAAGCATGAGAAGATAGGTGCATTGTCATTGATGTCCCACACATTGATAATAACATCCGTAAAACCAGTTAATCCCTCGCCCTCCTCGTCTGTTGCCATGACAACAAATCGCCAGACAGCACGCTCTTCTCGGTCCATAGTGCGCTGGGCATACATCTCGCCCGTAATGTCGTTGATCATAAAGTGTGACTCTGCCCCTTGGCCATGAATGGAATATCGTATGGCCCCCTGATCTGCATCCTTGTCTGGGTCAGTTGCTGTTACCTGCAGAGATAGACAAAAAATGGATTTTCATTGATTATTACCGAGAGCAGATTAAAAATACTTTTACCGCTGCCTGCAAAGGAGCCACAATCACTTAAGAAAAATCTCTATTATTTTTTAAGAATGCATATCCAATTTTTTTTTATCTATTTGATAATAGATGAAGATGCACAACTCACAGCACAGACAGAGACAGACAACTATTCATATACACTATACAGACTTATGGACATCAATGTAAAACCTCTCAGCACTTGTAATCCAAGTATTTTACCTGCAGCACAAAGACTGGGGACCCATCAAGTTCCTCTGTGACTGATCCATAATATTCATTCATGGAGAACACCGGTGGCTCATCGTTCTTATCAACCACTGTTACCACCACAGCTGCGTAATCTTCCCACTTTCCATCTGAGGCAAGAACCAGCAGTTTGTACCTCTTCTGCTGTTCATAGTCCAGTGGCTGTGCAATGAATATTGTCCCCACCTCTGGCTCTATGTCAAAAACACCACCTTTGTTGCCAGACGTTATTTGGTAGCGCAACTTGGCATTGGCACCTGTGACAGGAATGACAAAAATGCATGAAAATATGAAATGGCTGTTCTTATTCTGATGATAAACAAATGTAACTCTGCAAGAAAAACAAATTGAGGTTGCATTTTGAAGAGGAAAGATAGATTAAGATGGAATAGCATTCAGAGTACTTTTTGCCCCAGTTGCCAATAAAGCATCTCTGCAAGAGTGACGTTGTATATTTTTTGTCTGGAACAAAAATGCATTACACCTCATTTCCTCCACGATCTAAACATTAATAGGCCAGTTTTTTATATATCCCTTTCTTGTTCTGAATACTTTATAACATTGAAACTTTGTACCTCATGTTCCCAGGTTTACTACCACATGAAAGAGAAGACTAGACAAAAAAAAAAGTCAAACCCAAACACTGCAGTGAGCTGAATGTACGTAGTGACCTCTGAAACAATTCAATCAAATGGCTTGACATTGGATGTGATCAAATAATCTCCTGGAATGTACAGCATTTGCTTTCAATCACACTGTTGGGTTAAAGTAGCTCCAATCCCATGTAAATACTCTAATCTGTACTATTAACACAACCCAAACTGACAAAGTGCGCCCGGTCTCCCACTGAGGCCTGGCAGGCTTACAGCGGTCAACCCCAAGGATGGATTTTTGTTTTTAAACAAGATAGACTGAGCATAGAGTGCAACAGTGTTAATAGTGGGGGTTGCTGTCCACAACTATCCATCATTAGTGATGCGATTCAGTCTAAGATGCACCCCCACTCATCATAAATACTAGATTAAGAGACCTAAATGTGTCTGATTACAGGATCACAGTCTACTACTATATGGAAGATGAGAAACTGCTTTATTGCTTAAATCCCAGCTACCCACTGAGTGGGAGCTTGTCACTCTTTTTTGGAACATATGTGCATCAGTGCATTACTAAACCGTGAGTGCTTCTAAATCCACTGCATTAAATCAGTGTCAGCTAAGTGATTTCATTTGAGTTGAGATTAGATAGTAATGATCATGGGGCCATTTTATGGCACACTCTTTTAACTATCACTAAAGGGACTCCACACAACGGACTCCAAATATAATTGTTGTATTTTGGGGGAGTGCCATTGAAAACAGTGGTTTTCCAATGGGGGGTTGTGTACCCCTGTAGGTATGGTAAGGCACTACAAATATTTAACAGAGTACGTCACTCAAAAAAAAGGTTGCTGTTCTTGAAAGTAATAAGGCAAACAAAATGGTATAATTTTTTCGGATGCCTTTGGGTTTCATTTGGGTCTCATTAAATCTTCTTTGTTCCTCCTCACCCAGTTTCCTCATCAGGCATACCTTCATCGTCATCATTAGCACTGATCGTGACAACAGCCAGACCAACATCTGCGTCCTCATCCACGGCCACTTCATAAAGTCTCTGAACAAAGGCTGGCTTGTTGTCGTTGACGTCACTGATGAAAACACGAACGTATGCCGCGTCTGTGCCACAAGGATAGAATGGCAGAAAAATCACAGGACAAATTTAGGTTCCATTTTGACAGATACGTATGTTTATCATGTGCGTTCTTCCCTTGTTAAACTTCAAGAATCATTGTCAAACAGAGGAAATTCCATCTGACTTGACAGAATGGGACTTGTTGCCATGAAGATCTGGCACAGCGGTATAAAAGCTCTGATGCAAATGATATGAACTATTGGTTTTAGTATTGTTAGCTAACAAATAAATGAAGCCAAGACTTTTTAGCAGACTCCAGATTTAAAAAAGTCTGTTAGTTAAATGTTTCTAAGTTTACAAATGTTTTTGCCTCATCTGTACCTTACTCATTCCATCCTCATTACACTGTCGACTTTTTTGTTTAAAATAGAGTATATTATTGTTGGCGAACAAATGAACGAAGCCAAGACCTTTTAGCAGACTCCAGATAAAAAAAAAGTCTGTTAGTTAAATGTTTATAAGTTTACAGATGTGTTTGCCTTAACTCTACCACACTCATTCCATCCTCATTACACTGTCGACTTTTTTGTTCCAAATTGAGTACTTTATCTCCCCACCAAGACACATGGGTGATATGTTCATTTAAATGCGCAGGAGAAAGTGACAATAGTGGCGTTTTCACGTTTTTTTTTACAGGCCCCCTGCCTTCTACTTGTGTATCCCAGGGGTGATGAAGAGAGACAGGTAATGTTTGCAGAGGAGATGAGCCCTTCTAGATGTGGGAGATACGTCACATAAGGCAAATTGCAAATGCTAAGCAGGCCAGGCTACCCTCGAGAGAAGGCTTTCCTGTTTCAAAACATCAGACTTGACGCATAATACCATCTTCACAAACATTTGCAAAGAATCACTTTGAAATACGTCGTTTTCATGTCACTCGAGATACAGAGAGAGGATTGATAATCCCCAAAATGCTACTCAGACAGTGCTGTAAACAAGCACATGCTATATTAGTTGGAAAATTCTGTGGTGTAAATTATGACAGAGTGGAGAAATTTCTCTGCTGTTTTCTAAGGAAAAAGCATGAAGCAGCATGGTCATGGTGGAAAAATACATCCAATTAAAATTCACCCTTGTGAATGGGTGAAAAAGAGAAGAAAAGGAATAAGAACATTATCAGAAAAAAACTCAACATTAGATTTTGATTTTTAGGCAAAAAAACGTCTGGAATTTGCAAAAGTTGGTTGATTTGGAGGTAACAGTCTTAAGGGCCTTGGAATTTGAAGTTTTTGTCGTATCAAAAAGAACAGATACATAATGCCTCAAGGATTTGTTTCATGTGAGACAAATTATATTTGAGACATTCTATTTATCATTGCAAGGTTATGAAACTAGGCACAGTTATGTTCCCAATAATATTAGTGACTTTTAAAAAGTGAGTAAAGTTTAAAATCTTTACAATAGCATTTTTTCTCCAGAAACACAATCCACATCATTAAAAATATGAAGAAATCCATTTTCTTGTTTCTGAATAAGTGGAGAATAACAGGACAGTGAGGCTGTTCATACAATGACTGCATTTTTCTTTACAAGAGCAAACGTGTTGGATAATCTGAAAACTATACAATTTTGCTTTTCTTGGACTCAATAAACTTAGTTATATAACCACCATGAATCCCTTCTCTGCTATGTAGCAACTTCTCGCACATCCTAGGAAAAAATAAAATAACTGTAAAATACTGTAAAAAAAAAGAATAATAACACCATTGTCAGTCTTTTTCTAATAAGATTTAATAGGTCTTCCTAGACATCACTTAACATAAATGTTTCTCTTTTTATAAATCTGATATACCTGACCTGATATATATATATATATATATATCTGTTATTACTGTATGGCAAAAAAACTTTGACCATAAAAACAGATATACCTTCATAGGTTTTGGAGTATTTTATTTTCATTTTTACTATTTAATTTTGTCCCTTTTGTTTCAGATGGGCACATTCTAACACCCTATTAATGAGCTTTCCCTGAATACAACTTACAACCTACCTGAGTTTGGTTGGTTGTTTTTGCCAGGTCGAGCAGATTCTTGTCCATCCAATGATTGGACCTCCAACAAATAGGAGCCGCGGGCCTCACGGTCAAAAATGGACTCTGTGTATATGATTCCAAGTTTGGGTTCGATTTGGAACAAAAGGTGGTCACCACTGCTGTCACTGAGCAGAGAGTAGGTGATCTGTGGATTAGAGGGAATGTGGTGATTAACACTATAGGTTGATTTTGATAAATAAATTGGTGAAAGGATCATGTCTGAAGGAAAGCATATCGTCATACTGATCGTCTTTGTGGTTGGCTAATATTGTCACTGACAATTACAGTTACAAAGGGTCCACAATACATTAATTTCTGGAGAGATATTAGGGATGTTACAGAATTTAAATCAACATACATTGGAAATAAGTGGAGCAGTGCCTAAAATGTTTTTAATGTATTGGCGTCATTTTCACAAGTGAACTATTTTTAGAACAGACTGATAATTTATTTAATAATTAATCATTAATAATAATAAATCATTTATTTGCCCTATTATTTATTTATTTATTCTTAACAACACCCTAAAAATATTTAAGAAAAAAAACGATAAATCTTCAATCTACTTTTGTTTACCCACATAAGAGGGTGAAGTAAAGATGTACAAACCTCCCCATTGTGACCCAGATCTTTGTCATGAGCTGACACCTGGAGAACTGAGGTTCCTATCTGGGCTCCCTCTGTCACTGATGCTTCGTAGATAGACGATGTAAAAAATGGCACGTTGTCATTCACATCTTGGAAGAGAAGAGACAATTACAGTTTGTTTTCAGAAAGTAATTCAGTTCCAAAAATCCTGCAATCATTTTTGCCTTTTAGATATTGTGGGAGTGACATTTCTTCATGTGCTTGTTTAAATGCAGGTCTACAATTCTAATAGAAAATGCTCAGTTACTTTTGTTTTTGCAACATTTATGAAGCTAAATGTTGACTTACATTTTATTGTATACAAATTGACATAAGTGGTGAAATTGTTGCAGGATGGAAATAAAATCAAATTAAAAAATTTTTGGTGGGATTTGTTAAAACTTACATACACAGTGTGTTCTCCAGAAAGACAGCAAATGTGAGTCTGAGGGCTGTTAGGGTGCATTTAATGATGTATTTGTTTGAAATAATGACAGTCCTCTTCTTTTGGATATCCCAAAAAGATGTATACACCTGCTGCTAGCTGATAACTCAAAAGTTTGTTTTTTTTCTTTGCAGATTAAACCCATCGATCCAAATGATGGCAGTCAGACTAAACTTTGAAGAAAGAAAATTGATTCTAAAATGTTACTGGAAGCATGAAAACGCAGTAGAAGTGCAAAGACCATTTAAGAGGATGTTTAAAAAAGAACCAGAGATAAGTTTGAAGCCGATGGAACTGTTCAAAATGCATTCCGTTCACCAGACCTCACACCACTAGACTTCTTTTTATGGGGATACCTAAAAGACAAAGTCTACGCCATGAAACCTACATCAATTGCTGAATTGAGAGTAACCGTGAATGCACGCAAATACCAAGGAAATTATTCCATGATGCGTGCTATTCCATCGCTTCGCGTCACCAGCGGTGTCTGGACCAGAACGGAGATCAGTTTGAGAACTGGCAGTGACAAAACGATAGAATGATGTTTGTAAATTCTTTTACATATTGAAAATTAAGCAGATACTAATAAACACTTGGTTTATTATTATTTAAAGTGTATATACTATATATTTTTGGGACACCCTGTATATGGTATTTTCTTTTGACAAAATAATCAGCAGTTTATCATGCTACGGTTTTGTTACGTTGTTAAGAGTCATTACTGACAGTTTTCCGTAGGTACAAATTCCATTGACTCTGAGATTAGAACAGGGCAACTGCCAGAGAATGTCATTCTGATTGGCTCGATTTAAATTGTTCTCTGCATCATAAAATTATACTAGAGGGGAAGTGAAAGAACCAAAATGCACTGTAAGTCTTCAGCAACATAGAAGGCTCTTGAGAATATCAATTGTTTCCCTGGCTTGTTTGGTAGCTTCCGATTGACAGCAGTTACAATTGCTATTCCGTTTCATCCCTTTCATCTACACATAGCCACTCATTTTGATCTCAAAAGTATGTATCACTCTATTAGTCCCTGGTGAATGTCTCTGCTTGTGGGTCAACACAGTATGCTATACAGTAAACAGTTTGTAGGTGAAAACCTACTCAGCAAAAGCACATTTGTGAAGTTATGTTATATAATGAGATTTGGCAAATGACAGACCAAACAGTCATACCTGTGATGTTCACATAAACTGTTGTGAAAGCCGCAAGCGGCACTGCAGCCACGTTCTGTGCTCGCACCCGCAGAGAGAAAAAGGGAGTAGTTTCATAATCAAGAGGCTCAGACACCAGGATGGAGGCAGAGCCATCTTCCCGATTGGGGGAGAGGTAGAAACGAACTGGCATGTTAGTTTCTGGGACCATTCCATCTTCCAGATTGTAGGTCACCCTTGGGTCACCAAGCTGAGAAGTTGCCTTGATTGTCTGAATGGAGACCAAAGATAGAAGAGTCAGCCTTGATGTTAACACAACAGGAGCTTGATGAAAAAAATCACTATAGCCTACACAGAGTATCATGTATTGATGTAATGTAATTGTAATTCCCCCCTATCTATCTATCTATCTATCTATCTATCTATCTATCTATCTATCTATCTATCTATCTATCTATCTATCTATCTATCTATCTATCTATCTATCTATCTATCTATCTATCTATCTATCTATCTATCTATCTATCTATCTATCTATCTATCTATCTATCTATCTATCTATCTATCTATCTATCTATCTATCTATCTATCTATCTATCTATCTATCTATCTATCTATCTATCTATCTATCTATCTATCTATCTATCTATCTATCTATCTATCTATCTATCTATCTATCTCTAGCATTATCTATCTGTCCTTAGTCTCACTTTTTAAATGATATCTTAATGAGCGGTGAATGCTTGCAAATTTTGAAAATTTGGGGTTTGGGTCAGGGTTCCATCCATCCATCCATCCATCCATCCATCCATCCATCCATCCATCCATCCATCCATCCATCCATCCACCCATCCACCCATCCACCCATCCATCCATCCATCCATCATGCTCACGAGGGTCGTGGCTGTTCTCATGGAGCCTACCACAGCTGACTTTGGGCTGTAGGCATTAGTGCATTAAAATGCATTAGTTGTTTTCAACATTTTTGAGACAGCTTATCAGTGTAAAATATAGTGAGGAGCAAACATAAAGTTGTTAGTTGAACAGCTGGAGGCACCGCGAAACGGCATTATTTCAAAGAAGTAATCAACTCTTCACCATGTGATGATGTTGTGAAACACTGTGTATCCCAAAATCAGATTATGGGTCCTCAAAGAGCAATGAAAATTGTTCAATTATTGACTGACTTAATCAAAACAAGAGTTTGTTTTGACCCCAAGAGTTCAAGAAAGTGTAGAATTAAAGTGGAATTATGCTCACCCCCCAGAAACAGTGTAATTGAATCAAACAACACTTCGAGTCACATCAAATTTAAGTCTTAACCTTCTAGTTATTTTGTCTTGGGCAAGTCAATTTAAGGTTATTTCAAATCAAAGCACGAACCTAGTCGAGTCACCTTGTTAATGCAGCACTTACCTGGAGTTTTTAGTCATCATAGAATGAGAAGACCAATGAAGTCACATACGTACTGATCTAGTAATTGGCAATCTACTCTATCTTACCTGAATGGACTGTATGTAGGCCTTTCAGGATAATGCACTCACATTCAACAATATTTCACAACATAACTTCAAAAAATCATCTACAGTAATAACCGAGTGTAAATCAAAACTTATTTTACACTTCAAACAACTTCAGTTTTTTTTCCCAAACCCCAAAATAACCTAACAGCAATATCCATCTGTTTGAAGAATATCTCAGTGATAGCGTTACTGTTTTACAAATTGCTGCATTTACAAAAAAAAGTAAAACAAGAGTTGTCTCTTCTCATTCTACTCCCTTTTCAGTTTCTGAATGATTGTTTGAATTGCAGTTTAGAACTTTTTTAATTGTTTTACTACTTTGTTTACGCAGATGTTTTAATTCACAATTTCTAGCCTTATTGTATGAATCATAATCTTGACCAAAAATAGGCATGTGGCTTAAAAGTCAAAGCCTGAAAGTCAGCAACCCAAAACTTTGGGCCACATCAAGCAATTCTTTTAGTTTGGGCCAGGTTATGTCACAAGTCATCAGAACAGCAACTTGAGTTGCAATGACATGAATTTTTGTTGTTGTGGTCCAAACAAAAATATAAACTACTTCCTACCTAAAGTTTTAGCTCACATACAGTATGCTTTTATAATCGATCCATTTTCTGTACTGCTTATTCTTTTCAGGTGGGCCCATTATATAGTATACTACTTCCAGGGTGCACAGACGTGAGTTGGAATACACCTTAACTTGTCATCAGTCAGTGTTAGGCTGAGTGAAACTCAACACTACAACTGTCTGTTTAGTTAACTGTAGACCGGTATACTGTAAGCCCTTCCTCAAATAGTCTGCTTTTACGCAGACTACAAAAGCACAAGCATGACCCCCACCAAGGTTAGACTGTAGAAGAGAGAAAAGTGAAATTTTTTCTTTGTCCATCACTTTTTTTAAATTAGCAGGCTACTTCATGTTTCATGGAGGATGATGTAAGACATTGGAAATGGAGAAGTGAGTGCTGTTATTTATGTTTTTATTCTTGATGCTCTATACTGACACTAAACGGCAACATTGATGTGCAGGTATTTGCACTGTTCTCAATTAACTATTTATAGCTTGATGAAGTCATAGAATGGATGGATGGGATTGTGCCCTTCTCAGGAAGACATTGGGGTAACTAGGTACACAAAATGGCACTATTACCACTATAGGTGTGTCTCTGGCCGTGTTTTCAGGGATGGTGACATTGTAGCTCTCCTCTTCCCACTGTGGAGGTTGATTCTTTACGTTGGTGATGGTCACAGCCAGCTCCACAGACGTGCTCTTGTTGCCTCCATCAGTTGCGCAGATTTCCCGTGTGATATAGCTCCTCTGATTTCAACAGTGGCAAAAGACAAAGGTCAATATCAGTAAGGAGGGTCCTTGAGACATAGAGAGCTGACTGATCAATACTGACTAGTAAATAATATATTTGCAATATAATAAAATATGTGTTGTTGTTTTTTCTTTAATGTCGACATAGTTATGGCTGTTGACAAAAAAAGATTTTGCATTTGCCATGAAGCTATTCAATGTGCAACAGCATTTTCAATTTAACATAAAGACAGAAAAATAAATCATCAGAGACTTTTGACACCTATGCGCTAAAAATTACGTTGAATAATACACAGCTCTGAGTGGCTTCACAAGTTTCTGGCCAAAGAACAGCTGCATATTTGAATAAATAAGAGATTTAAACACACAGCTGGGGGTGGGGAAATAAGGAAATGTGCAATGCACCTTTGAGTATGACAAAATCAGATTTTCTGACACAATCAATAGCAAGGGTGCTGCAAGCCTAAGGTGGGCTCCTGGATGTGAGGCTGGCTGCCCTTGCTTCAACTCTTGGATAATTAGACACATAACGGTTTATCACTAATATAATTAACCTTTAAAAAAAAGAATACAGTCAACCGTTGCTGAGTCACACACTCATCATTTTTTGTAGATTATAATTCAAACTATTCGCTGGAGAATGTACCTTTTTGCACCTATCAAGCCAGAAAATGAGATACAACTGTCCTGAATATGTTCAAAAGGAGGAAAACATTATGCTGCAGTATCTTGCCATAGTGGTGTGAATGAGAGACTGAGGTGTACTGGCCACACATAGCGCATCACATGAATAAACTAAATTATGACATCAAATGGACTATAAATGAAAAATAAATTGTTTCAACAAAAGCTATTAGCTTACTAATCAAGGTTTTGGCCAATGAGGATGATTAGCTCGGTAAATGAATGTGTTCTATTTAAAATGATGCGTCTGATTAATTGCGGTTGTATTTGTTGCAGTAAGCAATTATTTGTGTAAAAAAAATAAACAGTTGGGTGGCTCCATGGATAACAGGAGTCATTTTATATTATATTGCTCTCATTCATCAATTTTACTTCCAATTTTTGTCCAGTGTGTTGGAGCTGTTGACATAGCCAGCTGTGGGTTCACAGACTGTGTGTGTGTACGTATGCAGACTGATAAGACTGACCTGTGATATTGGCTGGTTAACATACACCCATCCAGTGACAGCATTGACCTTCAGGTATTCTGGTTGCTCCACAGACATGGAGTAAGTGACCGCTGCATTCGTGCCAAAGTCATCATCATGAGCTGCCACACGAAGGAAACTGGTACCAACCAGAGTATCCTCTCTCAAGAAGTCTACAGTGGACGTACATGAGATGATACAAGAAATTGGTGAGGTGGGAATGTTTGTATGGAAATAAATTGAAAGCATTGGAGCAACAAACTGTCAAACATTGAAAAGGATTACCAGCTGTGATATTGCGGTGGGATTATTAAACTTTGTACTCTAAAATGGTCAATCCCCACATCTACAGGAATGTATTTTAGTAGCTGCTACTATATTTGCCTTGCAATGAAAAACTACATTCAGTCAATAGCTTATCAGTATGACTTGACTTTGACTTGACCTTCATTTCCAAAGGACAGTCAATGGGAAACAAGGCACACTTAGGGTTTTGTGTTCCAATTCAATTTCTAGATCATTAGGAAGCATCATAATCATCGTCATTAACGACTTACACTCATAGCGCATGTTCTCAAACTTGGGGCTATTGTCATTCTCATCCAGTATTTGGACAGTGAGCTGACAGATTCCAATGAGCGGTTCCTCGGCCCAATCAGTGGCCGTCACTGTAACGGAATACTCTCTCTGGCGCTCCCTGTCAAACCTCTGGGCCGTCACAATCGCTCCTGAGTGAACAGAACAAAACAATAATCAGCTGTCAAACGCACACATGGCTACACTTATATTCCACTATACATTCCACCAATCTCAATCAATACATGTTTTTATCCATCTTCCATGTGTACGTATATTGATCAAGAAAAAAGTAAGAAACTGTAGATTGTTCAGTATTTCAGCTACAAGATGATGAGCCTGAAAGAAAGCAAATATCGTAAGATTACATGTTCGGACTTCACTGCACCTCCAAAATATTGATATTGATTTTTTCAATACAAACAAAATAAACATGAGTCTCTCATGTGTTTGTCATATTTTTCTGTTAGTCTTAATTAAAGTGTCAAACTCAATGGGAGATCCAAATAAATTGGCATATTTGGAATGGGTAAAGTATTTCTTTTCTCAGCCCAAACACTATTGTCCAAATTTAGTTGATACCATCAAGAGAAATACAATGAAGCAGCAACCATGTCATCTCTATCATTGAGAAAACGTTTTCTCCTAGTAAAGATACCAAGTAAACTTGATACCCGAGAAATAATGTGCCAGACGGTGTTGTCACTTCACTAGACATGTTTGGTCTTCCCAGCATTCTCTACAGGAATTACTTGCTTTCTTTCTTTCGCACCTGACCTGACCTGACCTGACCTGACCACATCCGAATCGGGAATGCCTTGTGTTGGCAATTTTTGCATGTGATTTAGACACTCCCCTAAAAGTAAAAAGTCTGGGTTAAAAGGATGTGATATTCTATGATGTGCTCTCCAGTGAAGTAGAAGTCCATTAAAACTATTACAATACTGTGTCATCTGCACTTTATGTTAAATTGATGTTTTCAAGCCAAAAATGTGTGTTATGTTCTACCTGAGTCTGGATGAATTCTGAAGGCAGGCATGGCGCTGTCTCTGTGCATTAAGCCATATTTGACTTTTCCATTTGCCCCCTCATCTGCGTCCACAGCATGCACTTGTAACACAAAAGTGCCTGTTGGCTGGTTCTCCAGCACTGAAGCCTGCTCACGGTATTGCTGGCACTGAAATAGGTACAGTGGGCAGGAGTGACAAAATAGTGACTCAGAAACAGAAGAACTCTCACAAATGGGGCAAAATGCTGCCAGACTGAGGATCAAACAAGATAAACTAATTATGTCTTGGGTCACTGCACATTCATTGGCAAGTCCTTCACATGAAACACAACACTGTTTCCAACCCTAACCCCCAAAACCCAGTAGACCCCATCTATAGAACTGAAACACTTGAGTTGATCCTTTTGAAGCTCCAGCAATGAGCAGCTTTGTCTTTGCCAGGACTCAATCTGTTACCTCTAATGAACATGCGCCCCAGATAAAAAGCTGTGTTGTGGAGCCCTTCGAGTTTGTAATCAGTTATAAATGATTGCATCTCTTTCAACTAAATGACCATGAAAACGAGAGAGAGAGAGAGAGAGAGAGAGAGAGAGAGAGAGAGAGACAGAGAGAGAGACAGAGAGAGAGACAGAGACAGAGACAGAGACAGAGACAGCGAGAGAGAGACAGAGAGAAAGCGAGAAAGAGAGAGAGAGATGAGCGGAGGAGGAGCAATCACGTATATCTTATGTATGGGAGATGAAAGAAAAAAATAAAATGAACAGAAAGCTTCAAGGTCCAAATGCATTGGCACACATGGTTAGGGTCATAGCATGTGGTTAAAAGAATTGCACAACTGCCAGTATGAGCTCCAATATTGTAATATAAGAGCAAAACGTATAGTCATAATGACCACAAAATGCTAGCTATGCATGTCCTCCCCATGTCTTTGGGAGTGTGCAGTGGTCTTCTGCCCATCCCATATTTTGATGATTTCAGATGGAAATGACCTGAATAACTTCACGTCTATCTCAAGGCACAATATAAGGAAAATTATAAATATAGTACAGATAAGCTAAGTATTACAGTAAGACGGTCTTGTACAGTAGCAATAGTCTTAGTACCCTGGCAAGGCTAAACATCTGTAGGCGATGTAAATGCATTTTTTTCCCGCTACTTTAAACACTTCTCACACACACACACACGAGTTACCAAGACCATCAGGCACTACAGTATATGTAAGGGTTGGTCTTCTGACAACGTGTTTCTGTAAATTCCAATTCATTAGGAAGCTAATTAAATAGCTTTTGTATTGCATAGTGATAACATATTTTTTCATCAATTAATTGAATTCCCAATAGAAAGCTACAAGATAGACTTGGTGCACAGGCTAATCAGAACTCATGGGAGAAGAGAGTGGAGAGGGTGGCCAGGGAAAGAGAGAAGGTGGATAAGCGAAAACAATAGGAGAGCTGGACTGACTAGAGGAAAATGAGGCGAATGTGCATGGAGACTGAATAATTCAACTAAGCGTAGGATGTGTCTTTGATTGCGTAGGCTTCATTCAGGTTGACAGCAAACAACATTTTCTATTGACTGAAAATAGATTATAGGTAAATGTATTCGAGGCTAGCTCAGTGCCATTTTGCAGTGGTATTTTCATGTATTCTAACAGATAGAAACAGAGAGAGAGCAAGCGAGGAGCGAGATAGAGAAAGCTGGAGAGATCCCTCACCTCTTGAAATATAGGTTTGTTGTTGTTAACATCGTCAACTCCAACTATAACACGTGCCGTGGATGAGAGTGGGTGCAGCCCGCCCGATGCATTGTCATCTGTGGCTGTTACATTCAGGATGTACTCGAGGCCTTGAAGCTTGGGCAAAGGTGTGGAGCGGAGTCGAATCAACCCTGCAAAGACCACAAACCCATTAAACTACAAATGATAATGAGAATGAAGGCTGCATGACAGCAGAGGTGTCATCTCTAAAATATACTTGTATCACCTCACAAGATTTCCTGCTCCGGTGGTAAATTTATTCAACAACAAAAGTATTGAGAGATCAACCAGGCTCCGCGGATGCCTTTCTGTCTACTTTCACTTAGCTTTCAAGATAAAGGGTAGGATGAAAAGTTAGCCCGTGAGTTAACATCTTTTTCGTTAACAGTAATAGACTTGATCATCAGCAGTTTGAGGATGAAAAAGCAGCCTGTGATGTGCGAAAAAGGCATTCAAGTGAGAGAACAAAGGGCTTTATTCTCGTCTTACGATTGGATTCATTTCTTTCCGTGTACGTGACTGAAGACACAGCACGTTGATACTCACAGATGTGAGCTCTTGTCCAATTTATTTGATGTTCCGACTGCCCGTACAGGCTGTGGCAACGAGTGACGTTGCCAGCAATGCAGCACACATTAATATAAGAGAGCTGCGGGACCTAGTACGTGTTTATTCTCACAACCTAAATGTCACACTTGTTTACCAATGACATGAGCTATTTAATGAGGATGCCCTCTTTGCTGACACAGTATGGTGAGCAGAAAACCATGTGGTGGAAATTTCAAGACACAAACAGTATCAGCTTCTCCATTTTCTTGCTTTGACAATCCAGAAAAGTAGAGGAGATAAATATAAAACGAAGGCTGAGGCGCTTGCGGAACTATGATAACGTTGTTGTGAAAATTAATTGAGAGGGCTGGGTGACAAATGTCACAGCGATTGTTACTGGTTTCGGATCAAAGGGTAAAAAAAATAAAAATTCTGCCGTCTATGTAGGAAATCCTGGAATTGCCAGAAGATTTCTTCAAGAAAAATCCACTGCAGACGTTTCCGAAACAATGCCATGCTTAATAGTTATGAGAATTATTACAGAAAGAGCAGCACTTCCATCAAAATTACCTTTTGAAATATCAACCCACATTTTTTGTGGTGACATTGAGAATAAAGGGCACTCATGCCATAGGAATTTATGAAAGAACATTAAAAGTGTGATTTGACGGATTTGACTGTCAATTGGAGTTAGGGCAAATGTGAAGAGTGCCTGTAAAACAAAGAAGTGCCACCTTTCTGGCTGTCAATGACGAAGTTTCCCTCCTCATTCCCATCCGTTATGGAGTAGCTGATCCCATCACCGTCAGGGTCTTTGGCAAGCACCGTGGCAACGAGGGTGTTGGGGCCGGCGTCCTCCGAAACAAATGTTCTATATCTGCAAAGAAGTTTAACAAGGGCAAAGGATGAGCAGGTGGATGAGACTTATAGCTGCGGATTTTTTGTGTCACTGTGATTTAACCTGTCTTATCAGCTGGCCAGAGCAGGAACAAATGATAGCGTCTGGTGGCATGCTGGAGTTATTGCACAAACGGTGCTTTCGCATACCAAGCCTACCGTAGGCTATTCGATCCAGTACCTTTTAAAATGTCAACAGTGATTTGCTTGCTCTTAAGTGCCAGGCAGTGAGATGCCCAGCAAGACACGGGAGAACGATATAGCTCTCTGGATCACACTACTCTCAGGTGGGGATGAACTCTGCCTCTCTGAGGACATACCAATGAAGAGAATTGGAACATGGAGCAGACGACAAAAAAGAAAGCTGGCACTGATGTGACAAGCAACATAATATGTGAGGGGTGAGAGGTTCATGAGGAAAGAGGAAGGCAAGAGTGAGAATAACAAAGAAGGAGCGAGGCGCGTTTTTCTTTTTTTCTCGCTTGCTGAGTTTAACTTGACTTGTCAGCACAAGTCCTTCCTTTGTGAGATTTGGCGTTGTTTCCAGTGTGACTATGTGTAGTTGCGGGGTGATGACAGTGGGATGTTGGTGTCTGCGGTGACAAGTCAGAGGTGATTGATGGTTTACAGAAGAACACTGATGGGTGATTCATCTCCACCAAGCCGCAACGGGGTACGCAGCTTCATGGCTGACCTGTAATTTGTCACTCAGCTCTGAGGCAACCTCACCACAGCACTGGCCATTAAACATATAAACTCTTTTGATTTGTCTTGCTGCAGAATCTTCCAACATCTCACCCGATTGTCAGGCTCCAACAGAGCACTGTCCTACAGCTCATTAACAATCCAGAATATTTATATTTAGTGCCATTCCGCTCATTTGCAACTAATTTTAACGTGAGCTGAGAACACACTCCAGAGAGTGATTATTTTAGGAAGTCTGGTTTTACTTTTAATGTTATAAGCAAAGCAGGAGTATCATTTGAATACAAAACGATGGTAGAGAGGGAACGAGTGAGTATATCTCTCTACACACGTGAACATCATCATCAAAACATGCAGCATATTGTTATTGAGTGCACCTTATTGGGTACAATATTACCTAATACTTGACAGGTCTTGCAACATCAAGCAAGTATTTTTGTTACAGAAGTCAAGCTGGCAGGCAAGCAAGTTTGGTGAGTGATATAACAAGCTGTATCGCTGACGCAACTACCTTTCTATTCAAGACCAAAGTTTACCTGCCGTGTAAAGTGTTTCACTGAAAGATGTTACTTCAGCATCACCAGAAGGTTTTTGAGCATTGCTTTTTTTGTAGAGCATTTTCAGTAAATGTGTCAACAACAAAGAACTGTAACTTTTGTTATAAAAGCAATATTCAGTCAGCTCGGATAGCTTCCAGGTCACCAAGCAGTATAGAAAATAGATAATTTGGAAGTAGGGTTGCCCCCTTTCATCGATAAAAAAAAAGGGACCCACACCACGGCCTTTGGTTTATTTGAGTGATACACATGTAAAGAATTTGTTGACCAAGTGGCAAAAGTAGAGGGAACAGATCGTGGTCATAATAAATCTGACTGTCCCCAGTGCCTTCTGTCTCCATGCGACAGATATTTGTACTATTAGACATGAATGAAAATACAAAATAAAATGTGCACCATATTGGTTTAATGCAAGACGCGACATTAAATGGAATAATTCTATATTTTACGGGACGGGTGGCAACCTCATTTGGAAGGCAAACGGTGGATGTTCCAAATCCATATTTCTCTTAAACAAACATGGAGGAATCATGTAAAGCACAGGTCAAACATACTCACACAAGCTGGGAGAATTCTGGGGCTTCATCGTTAACATTAAACATCCTGACACGGACGGTGGCAGTTCCAGAGTGGGGCCCATCACCCCCATCCACTGCCATCACCACAAATTCATAGAGATGGTTCGGCCTCTCGTAGTCCAGCCGAGCCGCAGGAAATATGGTACCGTGGGGCGAAATGCTGAAGTCGGGGCTCAGGGTGTAATAGGTTAGCTCAGCATTTAACCCTGAGTCACAGTCAGTGGCCATCACTGTTAGCAGAGGCAAAAAAAATCAATTAGTACTTCATACAACCATGCTGATGATAGGAACTAATGCATATGTTGACATTTGTGTAAATCGGTATATCTCTGTAGATTCTTGGAACATATCCTAGATCACCTACCTGACAGCTACGACGTATACGCACATAGTTGCAATGTCAGAGCTAGAATCATTGCAATGACCTCGGTTTGAATATTTTGTTGTGTGTTAATTACAATCAAATAAAATTAAAACCTATTTGATGTTTGACTAAAAAATTGACAGGTAATTTTTTGGGGTGAATTGCACTTCAAACGACATTTTCATGCACAAGCTGTCAAAAGCTCTATTTTCCTCATTTTTTTTTACATGTGGTATTTCCACTATGATAGGAATTGCACAAGCAGCTCGGGAATGCTCCTTTCTCCTTCCACCAAAATGCAATGAACTTGAGACTGGCAGTTATGCGCACTTAAATGACAGTCTTGAACATAAGATATTCAAGAGCTTGCGTCTTTTGATTTCCTTTTTGTTCTAGTGTCCATTGCTTCAACCACTAATTCTTTATATCTCATTACCACCAATCTCAGTAAATACATTTGAGAAGAGAGCCTCAATGTTCTATCCCTACATGTAGGAGGATGGAATGTCTTTTTCATGTCAAAATCTTGTCATGTAATTAGCCGTAGAGCCCCCGCTACACTTTACAATTTACTGCGTCTTTAAACAGTGTTGGTACTTTTTTTTTTTTCCGTAGAAGCACAAAATGTGCACCCTTCATCCAAATGATTAGGCTTTCGTCAAGAGCTATCCATCCATTTTCTGAACCGCTTAGTCCCCACGGGGGTCGCGGGCGCGCTGGAGCCTATCCCAGCCGTCATCGGGCAGTAGGCGGGGGACAACCTGAACCGGTTGCCAGCCAATCGCAGGGCACACAGAGACAAACAACCATTTGCACTCACACTCATACCTAGGGACAATTTGGAGTCTTCAATCGGCCTAGCAAGCATGTTTTTGGGATGTGGGAGGAAACCGGAGTGCCCGGAGAAAACCCACGCGGCCCGGGGAGAACATGCAAACTCCACACAAGGAGGGCCGGAGGTGGAATCGAACCCGCACCCTCCTAACTGTGAGGCGGACGTGCTACCCAGTGTTCCACCGAGCCGCCTCGTCAAGAGCTATTCATTTTTAAATAATACACTGTGCTAAAGATTTGCTGTAACACTTTAATCAGTCTTTCAAGCTCTCTGAGGCCTAAATGTCTATTTTTGCTCATTCTCCAATGCTGCTTTTGCACACAGTTTTTTTTTTTGTGTGTGCGTCGGTGCTTGGGTTTGAAATTGTTGCCATTTCATGTCACTGCTCGCTTTGCAGTGTACACCACTGCAGGCTGTATGTGCGGTTCTTTTCAGATTACATTTCTTCAAACGTGCCCACACAGAATGAGTTTCAAAGCACAACTCTTAAGCGGCGAGGAATCACCTATGGATGGCCCACAGGGAACAGACAGCCCCCCATCACTTGGACATTTGAATAAATACAAAATAACTAACTGTCTGAAATATTTAAATCTAAAATGCAGGGATGTTGGAATTAAATGTGTCTTTTGTTTTTTGGGTGAATGTGCAAATCTGCGTTCATGTTAAAGAAACACGGACTCCGTGCTGTTTCAAAATATAATTGACAAAAGCTCTTGATGTTAAGTGTAATCACAAGTGAATTTTTGTTCTAACAGCAAACAATGAATTTGATTCAAGCCTCATCATAATCAGCATTTATCTATGATATTCCCAGAGCGAAACACAAATGCCCTCAACGTCACACTATATAATCACAAGGCAATTTTATGCAAAATCGATGAAGTCACATGCCATTACATACTGCATATACAGGGAAGGAATGCAAATAAATGCATTACATTCTTGTCGGTTCATTTCAGAGCCCAAAATAACAATGAAAACGATGAAATCTGAGAGCCCAAAGAAGTGTTATGGGTGAAACCCAAGTTTTCTGACCAATTTCATAGATGAACAAGATTTTTTTTCTGATAGTTTTTGCTACACCATGTGAGAGGAACAAGTGAATTTAAAATATTGGGTTAAGAGTCTTACCCTGCAGCAGAGACGTTGCTGTAGTTACAGTTTCTTGTACTCCGTCCACACTGTATATGGACTGAAGGAACTCTGGGACACAGTCGTTCTCGTCTGTTATCAATACCTGAACCTGATAAGTGCCACAGAAAATTGCATTCTCATGTCAGTTCATCTACTACTCCATGATTCCTCTAAAGTCCAAAATAGAAATTTTCTGAGCATGTGCGAGCATTACTGCATGTTTAAGACAAAAGACCCTCAACCGCCTTCCGAGAGTACAAGCTCTATGTCACCGCTGTGTGTAAAGTGTAAAGTGACAGCTGAGAAATAGGCCTAAAATAGCTGGGAAAGGATTTCCTAGTCTCCGTCTTCTATTCCGCAACATGCTGCTGAGCAGAGCAAGATTTTCCTTCTCAATCCACGGAGTAGAGTAATTGCCTAGCATATAATAGTTGGGATACAAATTCTGGATTAATAATTTAAATCATACTAAATTCATGAATAGTTTATCTAGAAATGTTCTCTTTGAGAATTGCAATTTTAGATTCTGGCTCTCGTGCCACGTGTGTTCTATATTTCATGCAGTTCATCTTCAGATGATACTTTCAGCAAGAGACCTATTGTCATTCTCAAACAAAAGAGTGAAACAAAGCATGAAGAAAATAATTATTATTTAGGCCTCCTGAAGATTTGCTCGCCTTTCAACATCACTCGGTCATGCAAGGAGAAATAAAAGCTGATTCCCCTTTGTGGTGTCAGCCGGATAATGCTGAGTTCGGATCATAGCAGCCTTGTCAGCCAATTTGAACCATCTAGCGTTTGGGAGAAAACGAGTTGGTCTGCAACTTTTGCAGGGTCCAACTATTAAAACAGCTTTTTCATTTCAGTGAAATTCAGTTGAGGAAGAGTAAATCTTTAAGTGACATGTTGTGATAATGTTACAGAGTAGCTCAGCACTGGGTTCATTTTTCGTGACTCAAGTTTAGCAGCCTGGATAACTTTCTGATGAAACTAACCTCTGTGGCCGTACTCAGGCCGCCCTGATCCTCATTGGCTCGCACCATCAGAAGGTACCGTCGCTGGTCACTCTCGTAATCCAGCGTCCGGGTCAAACTGATTT
The DNA here is from genome assembly GCF_033458585.1 of Syngnathus typhle. Taxonomy (NCBI): domain Eukaryota; kingdom Metazoa; phylum Chordata; class Actinopteri; order Syngnathiformes; family Syngnathidae; genus Syngnathus; species Syngnathus typhle. Next base: position 9,410,854 of record NC_083744.1, read on the forward strand.
CACCCGACTCGTGCTGAATGCTGAAAAGGCTGCTAGGATTGATCAGCAAGCTGTAGCTGAGTGGCTGCTTTTGGAAGGAAATGGCAAGCACTGCTAGGAAACTGGGGAAGAAATACAACATGAATCAGAAAAAGGTCCTCAAAATTTGCTCAGAAGCGTAATTGCACATTAAAATCCAAATATTTTGGTCTTGTGTCAGACTGTGTGCTGAAATGAATCCAACTCATGGCAAACTGGCAAAGTGTTGAGAATCCAGGAATACTCAGTATTTGTCAAAAGTCATAATATACAATATACAATATCACTGTTGATGTCTATGAACAGTTTTCCTGTCCCCAAATGGCACACATAATTGAGTCAGTATAAATGTGCACGACAAGCAGGTGCATGCTGTCTTTGGTGCAAGTTTTTGGGCCTTAAAATTTAAAACTAAAACTAGTTGTAGTATTTCGTGCATCCAGATGACCTTTGGACAAACACAGACTGGGCTGAACGATGCAGCATTGAATCCTGCAGATTGATTTTGAAATCTACAATGTGTCATTGTGCTTTGAGAAACTACGTACATTCGCTAATTATGTCTCCTTTGAGTGTCCATAGACAATAGATGGCAGCAAAACAGCCAGGTTTTTGTAAGATAAGTGCAACCCATGTATAATATAATTAGCAATTACTGGCCTACAATTATATTTTAAAAAAGATGTGCCATTTTTATGCATCATTGAAATTATTTGTGGGTTTTAAAATGAATGAACACTCAAAAATCTTGACCTTCTACACACTCTCCCTTTAATAGAGACTTATGTTTAATGGATATGGCGAAATGTATTTTTTTTTAAAAATGGACAAAAGGAAATACCATAGCATCATGTTGTTTTTCTTTTTTTTTCAACATTATTTGGCAGAGAAGTATGAGTGTGAGTAATGCAATTCACAGAATAACGTTGCTTGTGTGCATCAGACATAATTCATTCTTGTTTACACATGCGCTACTCACGGCTGTCCTTCAGGCGTGTTCTCTGGTATGGAGATCAAGTAGCTCGTATTGGTAAACTGCGGCGGTCTGGCTCCGGCTACCACAGAGAGCATTGCGGGTACACTGCGTCCGCCCAAGCCGTCGATGGCCACTACACTTAACAAGTACTCTCTGTCCCTCTGAAGCATTTGGTTCGTGGTTACTACCTGGCCTGTCATCTTGTCCACAGAAAAGCAGCCATCACCACCTTTCAGGAAATTAAATGCACAGACATGGTTATAGACAATTACCTGGTGCACAATCAATAAACTGAGCTGAATTCAAATATATATTCAATATCTATCTATGTGTGTGTGTGTGTGTGTGTGTGTGTGTGTGTGTGTGTGTGTGTGCGTGTGTGTGCATGTGTGCATGTGTGTGTGTGTGTGCGTGTGTGTGCGTGTGTGTTATCAGAACATTTCCAGAAAATAAAAAAAAAAAGCAGTCACCACATAAGTCGTATTAACAATTTTTTAGTTTTTATATTATCATGGTAGCTTAATCCAAGTTTACCACTCTTTGAATGTGAAAATTCCCCAGCATGAGTCGTGGTTTGTCGTTTAAAAAATGTAATCCCACCCGTGCAACCTGATGACTAAATAATCCTCACACTATCCAGAAAGACAATTTTAATTTATTTCAGTGAGATTCCCTAGTACGCAGATCACATTTAATCCATGTTTTGCCTGCTATATTTCTTAGTGTATGCGTGTGTTTGCGTGTCTATGCTTGGAGGTCTCGGAGTCCACGACTTCATTTACCGATTGAGTCATCAGTGCCGCATTTATGTGAAACATCATAATCAGTGCTGGTTTCTCATTGTTGGTGGCGTAAGATAAAATCAGCGCAAATGTGGGGGGCTGTTGAATTTCAAAAAGAATAAAAACAAAATCAAAGGGAATCATTCAACAGCACAGGCTAAAGTAAACACAGCTGGGGCAACCAAAGCCCAATAAGAAAGCTGGCAATAAACTCTTTGCTGTGTGAAATCTTAACAATGGTAATCGGTTACAATTACCATTGTATATTCGAGAAAAACAATAACAGCATTGTTCTTTTAACTGGAACAAAAGTGGGAATAAATCACTGCAAATTGCTAAATGGACAGTTTTTGTGCACAATAGAATGGAGTCACCTGTCCAATTACTCTTGCAGCGACGGACAAAAATTTGGATCTACTGTGTAACAGCTTCCCCTTCTGCCTAAGTTTGCACACAGAGTCACAGTCACAAGGGAGGGGAGAATCTGTTCCCAAATTTCCCAATTTGAAGCATACAAGTCAGGAGAATTTTGTTAAATTCAATTGGGAAGATTAGCACATCTCGGTCCCTGACATGCCGTCAAACGTCTATCCCGTTAACCATATCCACAAACATTTTTGGGCATTGTCAGGATTGTCTGTGTGCAGCAGAGAAAAGTAGAAGATATGCAGGAGTGTTCAATAAGTGAATAAAAAAAAAGCGTGAAGCCCTCTGGCTCCCAATGTGCGTGCCTATGAAAGCAAAACCGAAAGCAAGCTAGATGTTATGACGGAGACAAAAAAAAACCTAATAGATGCATTCACAGTGCAAGGATGCATGAATGAATGTGTGAATGCCTGTGGCTGGCTCGCTGAGTGACTGTGCCACGGCCTGACTACATGGATTTATCAACATGATTCTATTGTGCGTCACGCACACAACTCTGCCTACTTTTTTCCACATTTCAATTTAAATGTGTGAGTGTGAGGAACAAAAATCTTACCATCAGCCAAAAAATATTCCACCGCTCCGCTTCTCCCTTCATCCCCGTCGAGGGCCTGAAGCTGATAGACAAAGGTCCCTGCAGCGGCATCAGGGGACACTCCAGCCTGGTATGGGTAAGGCTTCATGTTCCACTCAGGGACGTTGTCATTGACATCAGTGATCATCAGCTTTACCTTGTTCAGGTACCAGTCAGGGCCTGGGGGAAAGGGTAGATAGTGATGGCACTATGGCTGCTGAAAGTGACAGCTGTCATGTAAGTGTGTGTGTGTGTGTGTGTGTGTGTGTGTGTGTGTGTGTGTGTGTGTGTGTGTGTGTGTGTGTGTGTGTGTGTGTACAGGGTAGAAAAGCATCCAGCTGAATTTGGAGCACAGACATGCAGCCAGTCTGTCAGGGTGCATATCTGATCATGACATTCAGCCATTTTCTGAAATATTGGAACAACGAGGCCAGTTTCTTCATTTTTAAACTGAAAGCATTTGGTTTGAAATGAGCAAGAGGAACGAGACATTTCAGGACTTACTCCAGAACTAGTCAGTACGCCTGGATCAGATAGTCAACGCATGATTTGTCAAGAAAAAACACATTTTTAAGTGAGCAAAACTTATGGAAGCGTTATTTATAAAGTAGTGAATGAAGCATTAGTGAGGGGCTCACGATCAATCTAATGTGTACCTGTCCAAGATTAGCTCCAGCTAACCAACAACGCTAATGAGGACACATGATATACAGAGTACATTTGAGTCGATAAGGCGAAATTCTTATTTTGGGACGTTTTTCCAGGTTTTCATCAATACCTCTTTCAGTTTGAGAAGATCATATTATCATAGTCATGACCCTCATTTTAAGAAGAGGTTCAGAAGATGGATGGATGGATGGATGAGATTATTCACCGAACAGACTCTGGCGAGGTCTGCCAGGTCAGAAACTGTCAGGGCAATATTATTCATCTTTGTTTGGTTGCATATTGTCACTCGTGATGAATGGGGCCTTCTCGAGACCAAACTATTAGTATGCAATCAATTAAAAAGTCAATTTTACATAATGTGTCTAGTCCAAGTCCAAATTTAAACCCAAAATGTTTTTTTTCTGATAAAAAACAAGTAAAAATTTATTCAGAATATTTTTAGCTTATTTTTTGTCTGTAAGAAATTCCATTTGAAATGTAACGTGAAATAACTGCATTCCAACTTAAAAAATATTGTTTTGAAGAGACAAGTAAAAATGAATCCAGAATATTTTTATCTTCTTTTTTTTGTCTGTATTACGTTCCATTTAATGGATAATAACTACATTCTAACTTGAAAAAACATTGTATTAGTAGTACTGTAAAGTACTGTATTAGAGAAGGTATGTAAAATTCTACATGAAATACAAACTATTAAATCCAAACGGATGGGAGTTGCAGTGGTCAAGAAATAATGCGATCAAATTGTCGACCTGATGGTCAAGTTGGACAGATGGAGGTGAGTTAGGTTGAAGTATGCACAACATTGACCCATCCATCAATTCTCAACATCACTTGCCCTAATTAGGGTGGCGGCTGTGCTTGGGCGTAAAGCTGCTCATTTTGAGCAAGAAGCCGGGTACACCATGCCAGGTATATCCTCACCAGCCAAATATAGTATATGGGACAAATATAGAAAAACTAAATACTGACACTCACATTCATACAATTGGAAGTCTTGATTTGTCTTAAATTGTGAGCCACTCATCATCATGCCATCTAGTATGCAGACCAAGTGATGTTATTGATATAAAATTGAATGTGAAGTGATAGGATGCTGTCTCCAATGACCAAATAGCCAAAAGGTATTATTTCAGTGAGTGTGTGAGGAAATACGTATCTACAATAAAGTTACAAAAGCGTGGGGGCAAATTCTCCCGAGGTTCACCGGGACAAAGCCTCAGCCGCAGTCTCCCCTAGCAAATCTCTAAAAAGTTACCTTTATCTTCCCGCAGGGCTCAGTCAAGATACCTCATAGCTGCAGCCATTTAGTTCCCAGCTCACTTCCCCACTACAGTGACTAAGAAGATTCCCTCAATCCAATTACCAACTAGTCTGCCAGGTATGTCAGCAAAAATAAACAGCAGCAGTCACATTGATGCATAGCCAGGAATCATTTTCAGGATTATCCAGCTATCTATACGAAAATGTAGTGATATGGCTTCAAAAACAACAGTCCTTTGTGTTGTTTGTTCTAAAATGGTGGAGCGCCAATTTGGGCAGATATTTACTCAATCACCAATATGCCAACTGTGAAATATTTTAGGGACTATGTTCACGATAACAATAGCTAAAAGGAGGTAAACTTTCATTTGCATCCTTTCTCTGGACCCAACAGGTTTTAGATGACCAAACTGGTGTGAAATTGATGAATCTAATTCAGCACTATAAATATTTCAACAGGAAATGTCTATGCGCTGTGACACACCCCTCATGAAGGAATTTGAACAGGCCGAGTAAAAATCCACTTGTCTTATATAGTTTACACCCAAGCATGCAACCAAGGATAGCAATAAAAACAGGATGTACCAGACGCGTTTAGTGTTCAGGGCTCTTGGCCCCCATGCGGGGTTGCATTTAACCTAAAAAATAAAGCTATGTACTTTTTGAACATCTTTTGCTGGAGCCATTGTAAGATTTGATGCGGCAAAAGTGCAGCAATTATTGTACGATAAGCACTACTTCTAAAAATATTTGCTGTGGTCTCGTGTCAATGTGGCAAATTGATATGTCACAAAAGGTGCAAGCGAGTTCAATAGGCATGACGATTGAAACCAGAGAGGAACACGCAAGTACCCACAAACACACAGACACACACACACACCCACAAGGATTAACAAATAGGGAATTGTGATGTCACACCTGGACACATTACATTATATATTGTATAATACCTAATAAGAACACTGTCTTTCTAAAAGACGAACATTATCTCAAACTAACATACTATTTTAGAATTACACACAAAGGTGAGTCACCAGAGAGCTAAATGTAACTGTAGCGCTCTAATCCCATTATGTAAACAGTCACCTGAGGGTGACTGGTGGCTATATGTGTACTTTTTAATCCAAGACAAAAGTAGCAGCAGATTATGTCCTCTCACTGCCTGAAGACTGACCTAACAGGTGTGCTGTCCATGGAATAAGACCAAACATACATGAGGTCAGTATGATCAGCAGCTCATTTAGGGGCATATTTTCCAGTGTGATTAAGTATGCGTATCCTCCAGGGGTCTTAAAGAGGAAGTCAAGTGAAAAATGTTTTAATCTTAAAACGATAATTTGAATATTGCACTTGTGGAATATGAATTAACCAGCAAAATGCATCCATTTCCATTCATCTGAGGAGTGGCCACTTTTCCACTTGCTGTCAACACATAATGCCTCAGTGCTTAGCTTGTGAACCTCACATCACCAAATTCTGGATTTTTATTTCACATACAGATAAGCAAAAACAACAACGAATTCGACCTTATATTAATGAACCTGGTTGCATGTCACTGGCTCATGTGCACTGCAACATGCGCACAGGAGCTGAGATGAGAAAAAAAGTCCTGTTCATTCTTCCAAAACCGGTTTACAGCGAATATACACTTTGATGTGAAAACAGTATGTTACACTCCACAAAGTTCACAAGAGAAACATAATAGCTGCAGAGCGTGTGACAGCTCCTAAAAGGATTGTTAGAGGGATAATAACACAGAGGAAGAAGCAAGGGGAAAAGAATTAATCTATCTGCCTGCCTAGGCTTTAAAGTTGCTCTGTAGCGAGAAAAGTTCTGTGTTGGATCCTGACGATAGTTCCTTTCAGATAAATTGCCACTGTAGCGTGGGTGCTGAGAAACTAATCAATGTTCAGATGGTATCGCCTAAATGTCGACAGCTGTGGTTTATGCAATTTAAGCGTGATCATCCCGCTTCGTAAAACGGTACAATCCACTTGATAAATAATGGTACAGCATAACGATTTGAAAGCGGGGCCATTCATCAACTAAGAAATTGTAGCTCTTGCTCTTAACATTCAGTCACCTATCAAATCTTTTTAGGATGACACATTTCCTTCCTTATGGCTTACTGCTTGCCGTCTTTCCATAACATAGTAGTGCTGATTTTACAAGACTTCATCTAATGAGCCTGTTACAGACACTAATCAGAGTCAAGGCAGATAATTAAAGCCTATCAGTTCTGGAATGATAATGAAACACAAGAGTATGCAAACAGCAAGTGAGAACGTATGAAGCATGTCTTGAACAGCAGCAAATTCTGGCGGTATGAAATCTCTCCTGATCTAGTCTGTTGGTGCAGCGGCTGTGTGTAAGTCCCCACCAAGTGCACGACCCAAGAGAGGAGACAAAAGATGGAATCAAGTAACAGAAAACGGTAAAGGCTCACAGGCTTTGCTGGATTTTTATAATGTTGAGTGTGCTATTTAGTCTTAGGGCTCAGAGTGATAAAAACACCCTCTGTGTACACAGCAAAGCCCCAAGTATAAGAGCATTTTCTAGAATAATGATGTATCATAAAAAGATGGATGACAAAGGTGCAAAGTGTGTTTGGTCCGGGCTCACAAGTATGATAGGTTGTGCATGTGTGTGTGTGTATAGCCTATGTGCGTTCTTATCTTGCTGCAAGCCGTTCTGTTTCCTACTGTTAATCCTCTCCTTGGGTAGTTGCTATATAAAGTTGCTAAGTGGCTTGTGGAATGAAGAGAAAAGTTGTCCCAAGCGCCTATGTGCTTGCAGAGACCGCCTGTGTGCACATGGAATGTACGCTGCCCACGGTAAAAGGACACGCACTGTGTGTGGGATGAGTGATGAGAGTAAACAGTAAAGCAGAAGATCACAGACAGAGAACCTGCGGAAGATCCACAGAGGCAAACATAGGGGCAGTGTAATATGACGCAGTGAACATGACGTATTAGGAACATTTAATGCAGACGGCGTCTACAGTTTATTTGGGAGGAAAAAAACAAAACCTTAGCACAGAAAGAACAGCACATGGATAACGTTAACATGTATTTTTTCACTATTCATAATAACTGCTATTAGTGTATTGTTATAGATCCCTGGGTTCTCCTTTACTCAGTTGAGAATCATTTAAATGAACAAATATTTGCTTGGAATTAGATTATGTGCATTTGCAAGCAAAAACAGCAATAGCCCAAGTGAGACCGAAATTCAGGTTTGCCGTTTTATATGTAGGTGAATGGAAAGTTCATATCACTTCAGCGGGGGCTAATACTTTGTATCAATAAGCTTTTACACACTCACGTGTACGTGAACAACTCAGCCAAGTTCAATGCTTGAAATATGCAGATGACGGCTGGAGATTGAACAGCATGTGGAATACTAATTTAGCAGCCCTGCTGCTACACACACTCAACTGTGTAAATTGAGTGTAAATACACATGCAGTATGATAATATTCGGTACTTCTACACGACTTTAGAATTAACCATACAATCAAATTAGTACTATAACACATCTTGAGTCCCAAACTGAGTGCAAAATTACACTTTGATGCAAGATGAGAGCATGAAATATGCAGTGTCACTGTCACATTAGATTGTGTATTTTATCTAATGATGTAGCAAGTAAGTGACTATTTGGACATTATACACAAAGTCTGTTATAATTCATTTTCTTAGTTTAACCAGGTACAGCAATTGAGAACAGTTTGTCATTAACAATTGGATTCATTTTATTGTTTGCCTGCTATGACTATGTTTACATTATGGCCCCTATAGCAACGGTAGCCCAGTTTGGGTGGGATTTGGGCCATTTATTTTTGCTGTATTCATGTCTTGCCAGGTTTTCATGCAGTCTATCACGGTATTTGTAACGGGCTGGGGGAAAGGGAAATGCTTCATTAAAGGCGCATTACAGTTTCCGTTTACAACGGATGAGGGTATTTTTCCACCCGGCAAGTCACATTCTAATGGGGTCTTTACATTTCTTAGGCGAAGTAGCTTTGGAGCATGTTTGTGGCCCCAGGCAGAGTCAAATGAAACTACCCAGCCAGGCCTAGTTTCAAAATCGGAGTCAGCACGAAGAGGAGGGGGATTAGCATATGTTGCCATTGCGAAGATATTTATAACAGTACTTCTGTCAACAATGTATTTACTGACTTATCGCTTGTATCAAAACTTGTAAAAGGGCCTTAATCTGCCACATGCACACAGCACAGTGCATTGCATTGCCAAATGCAAGAGAGGGCTCTCTCTTTTTCAAACTCTCACACACACAAACGCACACACACGCGCACAACTATTCATTATGCATTATAAACAGGTATGCACCGGCAGGCATTGCAGGTTAATTAAATATACGACTTAGCGTTAGAGGAACTGTTGGCAGATGTGGGCACTTTTCTATGCATGTGATGGGCTCTTCTAAACCCCACATACCTTGTGTGTATGGTGAAGAACAGGCCCGTTGATCGTCACGTTAGAATGAGCTGTGACTGAAAGCAATGAAACCTCATGGCAAAATGTCTCTAAATGTCAGAGCTTGATACCGGGGAATAAATTCGTATACTATCCAACCAAGTTTTGATACGCTTTAGTCAGGTTTAGTCTTAGTATTCACACCATTTTACTACAGCAGACTCAGTTCTTCAACTGCACCGTGACCGCCGTTGCAAACATTTTCACATACAAATCTTGTTAAACTCCATGGCAGTCACAGCCTGTCACATCTGCACATCTCGTCCTCCTGCCTTGGCTAACAACCATTCTCTTTTGTCCATAGTGACCTGAAACGGGGCTGCCGTGGCCACTGAGACAGGAGTATCAATTTGGAGTGCTCAATCGGCCTACCAAGCATGTTTTTGGGATGTGGGAGGAAACCGGAGTGCCCGGAGAAAACCCACGCAGGCACAGGGAGAACATCCAAACTCCACACAGGGAGGGTCGGAGGTGGAATCGAACCGCCACCGAGTCGCCCATGAAATAACCAGAAGGCTTTAATTGTGGAAATCGATAAAGAAGACAAATATAGCCAGTATTGTGAAAAGCAAAGGATATATTGTTGAGGAGGAACATATTTGTTCTTGATTACCTTAATTAAAGCAATAAGATGTTAAACTGGGTTGAGTGGGTGTCTGTAAAATTTTAGTGTCTTCTGTAGACTGAAAAATTTTTGTGTTTTTAAATTACGTACAAAATATAAAGATCCATTCTTAGCATATACACATAATGGAATGACAAACAAAAGAGGTATATAATAATTTGTTAAATGCACTTTAATCTATGGACAAAAAAGCTTCCCAACGACAGAGTTGATCCTACCTGATGAAACATATTTCACTGGCACATGCTTCTACGAAAGGAGTGGCCGTAAATGCCAAAGGAGAAATAACGGTGCCATGATAGATTTTGATACAAGATCACAAATTAAGATGACTCTCAATAAAAGCTAAAATTGCAAATCCACGGCTTTATTCTCCATCAAGGTTGTACGAATTGGTTTTCTTACATCATGTTCTGGGTGTTAAAGGTTTGATGTTGTTGTTGTTTTAAATGTAATACAATTTGATATGCAAATCCAATCTGTGTTGCCTGCTAGACATGGAAATGGGAGGCAGTAAAAGGCTGCAGACGTCTGAGCTCAGCACATGTGAGGCACCTGAGGAGACCACTGTCAACTTCCCACACACCTTCACACAGATCACCCCCAGTAAAGTTATGATGATCTTAATTGGTTTATAAAATGATATGCCGAGCTAGGAAATGTTAATTAGCCCCATGAACCCTCTGCTACTTTCAGTGTAATTTCACTACCTTCATTTTTTTATGTGGTTATCCTGGTCATTAAAAATGTGCCTTATATTTTTCAGTTTATTTTCACATTACCTCAGAGTTAGACATATTTGGGCTCACTCTCTTAATCCAACAGCACATAATAGAAGCAAAATAACAATGACCGTCACAAAATCAAAATTAAATAGGGTGCAGTTGTATACTCTTAACCTGAAAGTGCTAGCCTAGGAAAAAAACTCGTGAGCAAATACGTAAAAGGCACAATTCATTTTGCAAATATTGAATGAAACCTACTGTCAGTACCCTTTCATATTCAAGCACGAGCTGTATGAAATGCAAATAATAAGGGAAAGAAAGCCACAAAGTTTGTACAGTTTCTGAATACAAAAATGAAGCGAAAAATGCTTCTGTCATTACAAGTTAGCCTGTATTTTGATCCTGGGGGATGGCTGGATGCACTGATCTATATATGGCAGGTGGCGTAACACACTGAGCACCCACCCACACGAGTGTGAATGAATCCGGATGCTAAAGTTACAGGTGAAGCAAGCCACCTACAATAGAAATTTGTGTCATGGAGGCAGCACAAAGGGAGGCAAAAGAGCAGCTCGATCTCTGGGAAAGAGTTCCTGTGCTGTAAGCGACATCAGTGACAGACGCAACAGGTGGAAAAGGGGCTATATAAATTGTGTTTTACTGCTTAGTGTGATGCTTTTTATGACCACTTGCCATTAAAACAGGCCATCATTTTTCTACCTCATGGGCACGTAGACGGAAAGCAGCCCAGTTAACTGAACCAAGACCTTTCTCCCCATAACGTGTCTCTTTAAGGGTAAAATGTTTATAAAAAGGATTCGTATTGCAGCTGGCTGTGTAATCATCACAACTATTTCAAATCTGAGATACATGGAAGTAGTTATGTTCATCACTGTCAAATAGTAAACATTGTAATACTACTACCTATTATGCCTGTGCACTTTACTGTTGACTATCTTATTTTTATGTCTTGTCCACACCTGGGAATGTGTGCAACGTATTTTTGATCACTTTGTATGTGAAGTAATTAACAGTAAAGCTGACTTTGACTAAATTGTTTTGGCGCGCTGTGAGATATTTGCTCCGTGAGCGACTGCTGCGCCAAAAAACATCCGTGCGTTCATTTTTGTCAACCATATTTCACTCCCTTCACTCAAAGGTCATGTTGGGAATGCTGTTAGATTGTTGACTTGACTTGGATCTCAAATCATCTTTCAAATCAAGTGTTATTAATCTGTTCCAACCGCACATTATGCTCTTTCTGGTATGTGTGTAAGATTAAGACTTTAAGTGTACCCTCTTTTAGGAATAGCAGTAATATAGCTACAAGATATACTATATTTGCATTTTTATTGGTTACTTTCTTTACTTTGGTAGATAACAGCATAATAAGATGTGCATATGAATCGATATTTTTTTGTTTTTACATATTTCTGCTTTCTTTAGCGCTTGTTAGTGAAAATAACTGCTGCAGATATATATCTGTCTTGCACAAATGGCTCGAATGCAAGTTTAAATACATAGAAGCACTGCATCAATACTCAAATGTTGTCTCTTTACAACTTTGTGATATACATAATTAGATCTGATAGTGAAGCATGGTCTCTACAGTCAAATTTGTGGTCAAACAATGTCCCAGCTAAATAAACAGACACTTGATGCAGAGATAATTAGCACTCAAGCATTCGTACAGTACGCTCACGCACCACCAACTGCACTGCTTGACATGCACGTGCCAATGCAGAATCATGCACTGTCCTATACACACACACATGTACACATACACACACACACAGACACACACACGGGGTCGTTTGAGTATTTGTGTGTTGCACTGCGTACAAGTCTCTAATTAGTCAGAGGATTAGTCAGTTTTATCAGACAATGTTGTAGTATGTTCATGCAATCATGAAAGTCAAATTCAGCAACTGTGCATGTCACTTGACCTATTCTATCTATCTATCTATCTATCTATCTATCTATCTATCTATCTATCTATCTATCTATCTATCTATCTATCTATCTATCTATCTATCTATCTATCTATCTATCTATCTATCTATCTAATGTCCTTAGTTTCACTCTTTAAATGATATCTTAATGAGCGGTGAATGCTTGCAAATTTACAGGATTTGGGGTTTGGGTCAGGGTTCCATCCATCCATCCATCCATCCATCCATCCATCCATCCATCCATCCATCCATCCATCCATCGTCGTTAACAGTGATAAGAAACGGATTCTGAACAAAAGCGTTAAGCGCATATTTAGTCAATGACATGTACACACAACAGTATATATTGTATCACTTGGTTTTTGCCATTTTAGGAGCTGAGCTTCCCTTGAAGTGAGAGCGATCACCTCTGATATGGACCCAGATCCTCTGCCATAGCAGAAGAGTTACTTACAAATTGGCCACTTCTGTTTTGAGCACCGCTGCCACTGTAGGCCATACGGAAGGGATTTACCAGATGACGAAACGCTCAGATCAAATACATGGGAGTTAAATCATCCCATGTGATATTCCTCATCCAATCAAATCTGCATTTCAGGTGATGAACAATAACACTGACTTTACAGTGAAAAGATGGAGATGACGCATGGGAGAGAGAGCGAGAGAGAGATTACTGTTCTGGAGAAATTGACAAAATAGAGTGCTCCCAGAATGAAACTCTAATGGCCAGAATCATTTTTGTTTATACATCCCATTGGGACAGCAAGTGCAAATGCGAAACGCCATTATGAGAAAAAACATAAAGGCCTTTATCCTTTAGTATTGTTTTCTTAAAAATGGGCTTCGCAGTTGGAAAAAAAAAAACCACACTGGCTCCACTTTCACCACACCTCTTTCTTTAATTATTATTATATTTCTAAACTTGTCACAGAGTGCCAAATCTAAAAACAAAAGAATAAAAAGTAAAAGACCAGAAAGTGTGAAAGATTTCTGTCATTTTGGTTTTACTTTTGTTTTTGATAGGATTCAAGTCAAACTATAAGGAATTTTGTGTAAAATTGCTATTGTTAAACAAAACATCGTAATAGAGAAAATAATAAGATGGTCCCTGACATTACTTACAGTATATTATCAAATAATGAAAAATAAACACAATTCTGCCAAGGTATGGAAACTTATGAGCACAACTATATTTCGGCATTCATACACATACAGTACTGTATGTTCAGTTTTGTGTTGCTTTCCAAAAAAAGAATCCCAAAAGATTTAGAATTTGAATGAAATAATTTGATTTGACTGAGCCAGGTATTGACTACATGCAGATGTAGATAGGTACAACTAGGCTACTTAAATATTACTGTATATCACAATAAATAGTCAATGAACCTTTACTTCAAGTTATTTCCTCAAACTGGATTTATTTGAATTATCTGCCCTATATAAAAGTAGCCAGATGCGTTGTTGGGGAAAGCAAATGGATGAGTGGCTCCATTGCCCTCCTCGGCTCTCGCTTGTCCTGGGTTGGAGGGGGAAACATAGCTCGGAGAGATTCAGTAAAGCTGCAAATAAATAACTCCTACTTCCCCAAGGGATGAGGTGCAAGGAAGGATGGCGAGAACGATGCAGGATTAAGTTTGATGTTTACCAAGAGGAGAAAGGAGAAGAAATGGCAGTTGAAGCCATGATGCTCTCTTTCATTCTAGCCAGAAAGGTGCACTGCTCAAACAGCCTTTCATTCGGTCATTTGTCTCCATCAGCAGCCATCTCATAGTGTTAGTGGGTGCCTGAGAACCTATATTTCTTTCTTTCTCTGGTTTGATGATGGAGAGGTAATTTCACTTTTGTGGCAGTGTGACTCTAATGCTGAGGTGGGCGATCACATGAAGGGATGGGAAAGAATACGTCTGGATGGGAAACAACGCTGAGAAAATGCCAGCCTCCGCAGGGGCTGTTGCTTGCAGAATCACCCATGTACAACTTCAAGATGCTTTTTGAAAACCCATTATCTTAATAAAGACCGATCATACCTTTATTTATTTATAAATTTATTTAGATTACAAAAAATGAAAAGGTTTAAAGAAACTACAACCAAAAAGTAGTTATAAAATATAAATCTTAATTGCCACTATACTTGTGCGATACACTCAGTACCGTAGGTGTTCATTTTTGTTCTCCAAGGTACACATCTTTGTGGTGTACCTAGCAGGTTTTACAAATGGACCCACCCTTGCACACTACTGCTCAAGGCAAAATCACACTCATACAGGATGTAATTACTGAATAGGCTCCAAATGGAAAGTAATGAAAGAGTATTTTCCAGCAAATGTGCCCTTCTGCAACTGTATTTCTCTGTAAAACTGACTGTGGAAGAACATCATGCAGCAGGTCTACACCATTCAATCTGAAGAGGTGTTGTAATTGCCAAGGGAATTTGAATGCTCGATATGCTGACTTTGTCGAACGCTGTGGTACCCCAGGATATCAGCTCAGGTTCCACAGAACACGCCACGGAATGACAAAAGCATTGGCAGTGACAACCAAGCCCAAAATCTTTTAGAGAGCCATCTTCTTCACTGGAGTGTGAAATTATTTTAGCTCCCTGCTCATTATAGGATTTTAGAATGCATTATAGTTAGGGCTTTTATAGTGTGCCGCAGCATTAATTCAATTTGCCCCATTCACGCTTTCGTATTATCACGCTCAGTTCACGCTACGGGGGGAGAAAGCCTCAAAGCAGTGCACGCTGGCCTTATCGCTAAAGGATATAAACTACACTACGCAGCTCAATCAGGGGCTCCTCTAACCATTCAGCCACCATTCCTCTTCCTTCCCTCCACATGCCGTTTCCTGTGGCAGCCTCCATCTTTCTTTCAATCCTTGAGCTCTCTCGTCATTTCCCTCTGAGACGATGATTGATGGGGGTTGTCCTCAAAGCCCTTTTGATATCTTTCCATAGAAACATAAACAGGCACGCAGAGATAAACACACACACCTGTGCACGTTCAAACACACACACAGCCAGACCAAGGCTAAGAAGAAGCTAAAGGAGCCACACAAGTTTCATAGGAAACAATGTGCGACGAGATAAAATGGATCAATCACTGTAACCAGAACTTCTGTTCTTCATTTGTTCAGTGCAGCCGGGAATGTGCCATTCTGGGAGCGTCTCAACACTACAAGTGCTGTTGTGCAAATGTAGAGTAGTGCGCTGAACATCAGAGTTGAGCAGCAGCGAGAGAGCAGACTCTGACAGTGTTGCTCCAGCCTAAATACTGCATACTTGCATGAATGCACAGTGACAAAACACACAGGAACACGATTTATCCATTGTCTGTACTTGGCTGTACAGTACAATGAACATGACGCATCCTACTTACCGTACATTGCGTGCATTGTGCTTTATATCAGTATGTGACTGATTTGTGGCTTATGGGAAATGGCAGAGGAGGGGGCATGGATGAGGATAAAGTCCTCATTTTCACAACTAATCCGGTGAGCAGCCTGTGCAGTGAGGACCATCATCTCCTGTCATTAGCGGCCGGCAAGATTAAACAAGATCAATCTTAATGACCCTATGCGTACACAAATGTACTGTGCTATTAAAACTGCTGGGTGATTGATTCTGTTATTATCGGTCATCATAACTATGGCAATGCATGATAATATTGAACATGTGTAAATGAGAGCAAGATAAAACAGCACCAAATCAAGATCATGGACAGGCGTCAACTGGACATGAGCTCACATTCTTTTAACAATCTAAAGTCAAATTCATAAGCCGACACTCAACAACAGGAGGTGCTTTTTGAGATCAAGTTTCTATTCAGTGCATGATAGGCGAAAAGATCAAAACCGAGAGTTGCACATTTATCCATGGAATTACTGAAATCATTTACAGTGTTGCAGCCAAAAGGGCAGAAGTAATTATGAGTCAATAATGTGCAAATGAAAAAGAACTGGTCTGATTCCAATATCTCACATTGAATTAGCTGGAAACTTTAAAGGCTTGCTAGTTTCTTCTTCCTTTGTTTCATTTCGAGTAAAGGCGCTTAAGAGGGTGGCAGCAGGCTGTGTCCTCAGCTCCTGGTCTTGATCGTTAATGTGGGGCAGCGGCGCGTGTCTATGTGTTTCTACGGCAAGGCTGGCATGGCTAACGACGCGGTGGCATCCCAGTTCCGTCCTTCTCATCACATCATTGCGGTACGGACCATATGGTGGGATAGGATCACGCAATTAAAGCTGTACTCTGTGGCGGTAGAGCAACAGAAAACCATTGATGCTGGCTGGGTAAGATCTGACACAAATTAGTCGCTGACTTGAAGTACTAAAGCAAAGCCGTCGACATTTCTGAATTATCAGAAACAGAGATGGGCACAAAAGTTAGATTACAAAGCGAGTGGAAGCAAACTTTGTCCAGCTTCCATTTTCACACATGGCATTGTCTGTTTCCCTTCTAATCAAATAGGCAGCTCTCTCACGCGTGATCAAACCGCCTTTTACAAGTATCCGAATGATGAGGAACATGCTGTCTCGTAGAAGTTGTTCATCAGTTCTGAGTGGTTCTACATTACGTCTCCTGCAAGTACATGTGCTCATCTAATCAGCAGTCATCTGGCTGTGAGGCAGCAGCAGACTCTCTCTTGCCCAAAATGGATTAAATTGCTGAGCCGAGAGATGGATGTCATCTTCAAAGAAAATCCTTTTGCTTTCTTCAGTTAGTGTGTGATTATCAGTCAGTGGACTTTGGTAAGAGTCCTTGTCTTCTCTCTCCAAAGTGTATCTGCAAAAACTCCCTTGCAGTGGGGCAATTTCGAATCATGCAACTAGAGTGCTTCTCGTCCTGCCATTTCTGTATTTACTACAATTATTGCATGTCAAATGTTGGTGCATTCAGAACATACTCGGTCAAAGTTCAAATGGAAAACCTTTCAGAATGTCTCAGTCTCTGTGTTTAACAGCCGGCCTCTGGCCTCCTGACAGCAGAGCACCGACCATTCTCAAGCTCAGTTAATTGGACCTTAGGGTACGAGAAGTTGCGAAATGCAACACCAAATAGATAAATAAGCACAAACAAAACAGCTCCAAACACACAGACTTCAATTTGCCATGAGTGCATTCCGGCTGAGACGTGGGCAGAGTGGTTGATTCATTGAAGTGCTTAAGGATGGTCCTCTCAGCTCTTGGACTCGTGCACACCTCTCTCTCAGACTTTGTAAACTGACAGCAACAGTCTGTCACAGCCCATTCTGTGACATACAAATTGTTGTTTAAAATGTTGTTTTGTGAGTGCAAGCAAAACAGCTCCCGGTTTAATCGATACTGCAAAAAAATCAATGCGGCTCCACTGGGAAATGCCAACGAAAGGCCGTCCAGCGAGCGAAGATAGAGCAAAAGAAAAGTTGGATATGGAAAGAGAAAATGAAGCGCGTCGAGGGGACAGTCTATCGGTGAAATTACCTTAATTGCTTTGTTCGAGGCGTATCTTTCTAATCAAAGGAAGTACGGATGCAAGTTATCAGGAAATTTGGGCACAATTAAGAAATCCGTTCAACTGGCATTCTTATCTCCCTTTAAGCTCATATAATTGGGTCAAGTTAATACAATGATATCTTGTCAGGTAGGAAGAATCTGGTATAAAATGAGCATGTTGTGCTCATTTGTCACACGGGTCCAAATCAGTTTGCAAAAATGCGTTATATGCTGTTAAGCCAGTGAGAAATTTGTTGGAGAGCACCACCTGCCTCCTCGCTTTGCCTGAGGTTGACAATGTGTGTGATAATGGGCATCAATAGTGGAGACTTGCATGGAGTCATGGCTTTCATCAGCTGCCATATAGTTTGCCCGCTCAACCAGTATCTCAACGCATACACGGAGATCCGTAATTGATTATTTGGGGCTAATGCTGAGGTCCCTGCGCTAATGAGATGTGCATTGCTCATGCAAACAGAGAGGGAGACATACTCGCTCATTCAACATCAGCACCATTAGCTCATTGACAACCCCCCCCACCCCCTTTGGCATCTGCAAATATTTTCTCATTCTTATCTGATTTTGCTTGTACACATTCACCACTTTGTTATGCCAAATATAATAATGCAGACCTAATCAAGCTAATTTTGTATGCAGGTATCGGTTATTGTGGAAGGGCCAAAAGAGTCTTCACACAATTAAGGAAAGTTCTTTTTAACATAACTTATTAGTGATTGGATCCATTTGTTTTCTTTCACAATTTTTTAAAAGCAATGTCAGTGTTCCCCCCCAATATACCCACAATGATGATGGAGACAAATTATACACAGTAGAACGAGCACATGCCCTTTAGCCTGCTACACAGTACATACGGTATTATCCTGGACTCATCTGTTCTGTACATGCAATACCGCAGCAGTTTGTCTTTTCTGCCCTCTGAGCAATTTAAGATTATGTTTCACCAAGCTGATCTCACATCAGTCCCATACACCTGCCCCCGCGACTAATCGAGCTGCCCTTTTCTTATCGTCTTCTGCAGAATTCACATTCACCCTCCATCTTTCTCTTTTCAACCTTCCATACATTTCTCATTCCCCCAGGTCGGTCCAACTTTGCCTTGCTCAACCAATTTTTTTCCCCTCCAAGTCATGCTCTGTGACCATGCAGTCAGCAGTTAATGTTGACCTTTTGATGCCCCCAATTGCACTGCCCTGTAATCACTCTACATATAAAATCGTATGGCTCGTGGAGATGTTTACTTTAAGGGTTGCACTTTTTTCTCAAGGCTGTTTGTTTTTGTTGAATGTTCATTCCAGCTTGACCAGTCCATCCATCAATGTGCGGTTGTAAGAGCAAAGTAATAAACCCTTGATTGTCTGCATCATTGAATTATGTAAATGCAGCTGGTTTACCAGAGGAGTATCTACGAAGTCCACTTAATTCTGCTCTCCAAATCATAACCCACGTGGGTCTAAGTGCAACGTGACGCAAATGTATCAAACATACTAATAATTCAATATGAATTAATTATTTGCAGCAGTTTTTAAGCCACTGTTGCGAAGTGCTAGACAGAATATTAGAAAACCAAAACAGTAGAATATAAATACAGAAATTATTAGTGAGCGCATTCGAGGAATACAAGAATGGGTTTGAAAAGGAATTTCTTTTGCAATACATATACCTATATGTATACATATATATATAAACCGACATTAATTTTAGAAAAAAATAGATGCTCTAAAGTTGCCATTGTACTCGTATCACTTGGAATATGAACTAACCTCAAATGTATGCCTTTACTGTCATGCCAATTATCAGACAGGTTAAGACTCAAGTAAAAAACCTTTCCATATTTATTTATTTCCAAAGAGAATAGAAATTGTGCATTTTCCCAGATTTTTTTTCTGTTCTGTTCAGCTGCTTGGTCATGTGGAATGCTGTCTGGGAATGCTTTTGTTTTATATACTGGGACAGTTTTTCTGTGCAACAGAGTTTGAAATACCCCCTTCTGTGGTTGTTTCTCTTGTAGGATTTATTGAAAATGCAGTCAAACAGAACAACAACAAAAATCAACAGACTGCCAGGTTATTTTGTGTGGAGGAAAAGCAGTGACACACCTTTTGAGGAGGGAATACAGCAAAAAGTAAATAGGACAGGATATATTAGGGATAAAGACGTCCCTCAATTTACTTGTATTATTATTATTTTTTCCACTTGGTGCAGTTCGTATTTACGCTGTACTTTTTGCAAGTGGATTAAGTTCTTTAAAATCATCGACGCGTGTTAAGATCGGTGGTCCCATTGGGCAGAAATGACGAAGGCACCACACAGAGTACAGATACGGAAATTTCCTATGCACTATATTCTTGGTTTGGATATTTGTGCTGTTATTAGCTTTTAGCCTAACCAGCTATTCAGGTGTTCATACTGCTACCTCTAGCCTGCCAAAATAAAAAAAAGAGAATTTGAAGGTCCTTTCTTTTTTTTCCCTTCACAAATTTCCTACACCATTTTCTCACTGTGGCTTGTAAAGTATCACGCATCATATCATATTACTTCCCAGGTGGAAAGAACAGGATTTTCCGATGGAACGGCCAAAGAAAACATTCCCCACCAGAGCAAATCTGAAGTGTTGCTCTCTGTGGGTCCATGCAATCCTTCAGTGAAAGAACTGTGCGGGAGTTCCCACACTCTCTTGCCTCTAAACAGCACTAAACCTGGTTGCTGCGATTCAGGAATCAAGGCCTACTTTCACTGCTTGTACCTGTTTTTCTCACCATGCACAGCCTGTGGCAGAAAACTCCCCCCAGATTTGTAGTGATGTTGCAATTGCATATTACACAGCCACCAAGTTAACATGGGATGTCTTCATGGAGAAAAAAAAATATATCAGCATAGCACTATTAACAAAGGGAAACAAACAAAACAACTTTCTCTGCGTGTGATGTGAATTGCTGAGATGTCAGAGCATTTGTATCTGATCTCATCAGATTATGCAACTCCACTTAATGAACTACATACAGTTACTAAGTGCTTTTTAATTTGTAATTATTGATTAAACCAATGCCAATAAGGCTTATGCCCATATAGGTATTTATTTATTTTTTTAAATCCTCTTTGTAGTCATGCAGTAGACAAATCTAATCGACAAATGACCAAATAGAATTAGATAAATGTAAATGTGTGTTTCTTTTTGTCAAGAACTAAGAAATTTAAAATGTAACAATGAATCCAACTCTTGTGATAAATAAAGGTAATATCTGTTTATTGTTCAAATATATTGCTTTCAAATATACAGACTGGTTTAATCATTTTGTACTCACTAAAGGTGATCGATAATGACATAAACCTGCAGTATGTTAATGGGTAGAGTTAATGGGAAAATGCCAGTGCTACATGACCAATCAGTAGCAGTGGCAAAACGTATTCTTTTCTTATTCTGGGAAAGATTTTAAGATGGCAGATATGAAACAAGATCTGGTACAAAAAAAAAAAAGTGCTTAGAGTAACTGCCAAAATATCCCATTATATTACTTTGTTTAATAAGTCAACAGACTACCAAGTGTGTTGATTAATCATGCTCCTGTAGAATCATGGAGTGGAACTAAGAATGTACTGCACAGTATGTCACTGAGTATGCTCCCTGCCTTACTTTATCAGTATTGTGCCAGAACGCAGTACGCACAGCAAACTTAAAAACACAAGGGGCTTCTATTTATGTAATTGATGGAAATACAAGATGGTGAGCGTGGTGTAAGCCTCCTTTGAGCCATTAGATCTTGTTTTGTTAATTTCACAGTCGCGTTTAAGTAAAAAGGTGCGCTTGGCGCTGTTGAGGGCGTCAACACAGCCAAGGCCATTCACTGACAATCTAATTAGCTGCTCCCATTCCCTTGAAGTGTGCTGCACACCCATCCCTCATGGAGACAACTCTGTGCAGAAAATGATGCAGCAATCCATGTGTGACCCCGCATTGCTGCTGTGCTTGTGGCCTATTGTCATCATATTTATGAATGAAGTATGATGACATCCGCACCTCACGGACATATGTCCGTGAGGCTTACAGGCTGTCTGCCTGTGTCCTGTGCACATTCATCAATTAGCATACACCAGCACTCATATGGCATCTAAAAAGATAGAGCCCATGTTATCAAAATTTTCATTTTGTGACATTATGAGCAATCATTTGTATTATCAACATTTTAGTCACCCTTAAACAGCGGCCATGCGTGCAGAACAATGCATTTTTGAAAGCATTATTGAAATAACACTAATGCAGTCACAGTGAGGCTGTGGGTAGCCTCATAAAAAAAATTAATGCCAAGGAAGAAAATGGTCTAACTCTGGAATGTCATCAACATAGTAGCGTGCATTAAAATGACACATTTACTATATGGGAAGAAGGAGACTGAATGGAAAAGGAAACAACCAAAGTAATTCCCTCCTTTCTTAGCCCTGTGTCCATACATATTGGACTATTTGTAAGGTCAGCATGCAGCGCGTGTTACTCGACTTGAATATTCTTCAACTTGATCCCAATGCACACTCTTTGGCATTCAGCATGTAGCTTGGAGTCGCAGCGACCATTTTCAACAGGCACGAGTTCAGCAGACGATGCAACACATGGGGCCATGCGAGAAGAGATTTCTTCGGGCAGTTGACCAGATGAAATTAGATTCACAAGTCATGCGAAACAGGTTGATAGATGTAAAGAATTTGGCTATGCTTAAATTAGACATGTCAGTCGTGTGTTATCTTGAAAGGTGCTGATTGGATTCGTTGATTCCAAATGTCTTCACTGTGTAAGTTCTGGGACAAACTCTCAGGAAGACACAGCAGCTCAAGAAGTATTGAAAAATTCAAAAATTCATTAAACTGAGCTAACACTCCACCTGCCAAAATACTACGCTTACAAAAAAATACATGCAGTAGGGTGTTGTTCATTAACCGATGTGACTTAATGATGCTTTGAGACCTTTGAAATCCCACTGACTCCCGACCCCCACATTTTTTTTAACTAAACCATGGGCATATTTTTAATATGATGTTCAACAATTAGCTGATGCAAAGTTTTCCTGTGGAATTTCCTGCAGTGACTTTTGGAATTGCTGATGAATAAATTCCACCAACAAAAGGAGAGAAAAATACAAATCAGGTAAGAAAGACGGCTTCAATCAGACATCTATGTGCAAGGATTTGGCAAGCTTCCCCCCAGACAACCATCAGGATTCTACGTGGATAGCTGTAGCAAGCAGAGGACATGCCAGGCGTTTGATCAGGGAGGGAGAGTTACCGAGGTGGAAGAGATCAAACGTAGGAAGGTATTTGAGTGTCTCTCAGGATAAAGCGGCTTATTTCACATATGCATCTGTGACAAGATATCGTCAGAAATCCACCTTGTTTTTCTCCCGCCCAAATAAATTCAGACCCCACCATGCAAAATAGGGACTCAATCAAGTATGCAATTATAATCCGGCACACACTGCACAATGAAACAGCAGCAGGCAATTCGAATGAACACTAGGGACAATGTTTCTTGCAATGAGCAGCACAATTACAAGCCATTCGTTTTTTGATCTTTATCCTCCATTCTCCTGAACATCACCTGCTGCAATATGCAAAAGAACAGTTGCCTAAACAACACACGTGAGCCCCACCTTTCCACCACTAATTTGAAGGGTTGTCAGACTCTGGCAGTGCGATTACAAATCCCTCAGTCGAGAGCGTGAACGAGAGGAGGATTAGAAGGGGTAATGCCAGTAGATGAGCGTAGGAGGGCCACAGTGGTTTGCCACTCTGCAAGGATTAGCTCCCAAAACTACTTCACAGTCCCCAACTATGTCAAGCAAGCACATAATTCAGCCAGTCTACCAAAGCATAAATAAATTCGAGCAACAAATGTATGGGTGACTATTGAAATATCCGGGAAGGGGGTTGCAGTGAGAGACCATTGAGACAGACCTTAGTGTACAAATGTCCTTATTCACATTAAAATGGTGGTTTATGTTGCCTTGGGAGCTTAACCACACACCATCAACTTCTTTCGCAATTAGTGAGGGGAAACATGCAAACCTGCTGCTCCTTCAAAATTGCACAAAATGTCACGGCAATCTAAAAGATGGCATAGTATCATAATAACGGATCCATTATACATACGTACATACAGTGGGGAAAAGTAATGATTTGTTCCCATGTTCATTAATATTATATTCACTTTATAAATTTAGAAATTTACAGAAGCCAATTGTTATGGGTGTTTATTGTTTATGCCATAAACAAACAAAAAAATATCTAAATTGTAAAGTGTATTGTAGCGTTTTGGACTTCTTCCAACTCGTAGTTTTTTTTAATACTAAAGTTTAGAAACCACTGTTAAGTGAATATGCCAATTTTGGATTAAACATGAAGTTTTGACATCTTGGGTTTATTTCTGCTTTAAGAAAGCAGTTGGTAACACACTGATCCATAATGGAGTGAAATCTTGCAGTGGCTACAAATTTCAGGTCTGCCTCAAATTCATTTTCAAATGACTCCAAGAAGGCTTGGGAGAAAGCACTGTTTAGATGAAACCAAAGTTGAACTATTTAGCATCAATCAGACATGCTGTGTTTGACTTGGCAGAGAGCAAAATCAGAGTATGACCCACATAACACCATCCCCACAGTCAAACATGGAGGTGGAAACATTATATTTTGGGTCTATTTTTGCAGAGGGTACAGAGCGACTTATCTCATGGAGGGGCCATTGAATGGAGCCAAGCGTAAGTAAGATATTGCATGAAAATCAAATTTCTTAGGTCATGAATGAGGCTTCCAGCATGACAATGTACCAAAATATACTGATAGGACACCAAAGGGGTGAACAAGAAGAAGAATATTGAGCTCAAGGAGTGGCCTCGTCAACCTCCACATCTAAACTCGATAGAAAACCTGTGAAAGGAGTTGAAGTCTCCAAGTGGCAACAGAGAATCTTGAAGGAATTGGAGAATTTTTGGAATGAGCCAAAATTCACTTCTGTGCTGTGTGTCAACCTGGTGAACATCTACAAGCAACTTTTCATCCCTCCCCTTGATAACAAGGGTTTCTACATCACGTACCAACTTCCTTGGGGATCAAATCGAAAATTGTATAAATTTTACGTTTATTTTTCAGATGGATAATTATGATGCTGTATAATCCGAAGCCATTTAACGTAGTCAATAAACAACCATCTAATGAGAAACTTTTAATTCCTTTGAAGTGAGCAAATTTATTCTGCAGAAAACACAAAGTATTTTCCCTACAGCACATTGATTGGTCACAAAGTTACTTGCATCTGCATAAAATAATGCGATCCATTACAAAAGGGAGAGGGGAAAAAATGCTGCATTCTGTTTATAAAAATGTAATAATGCTCAACTTTGAAACCACATAGACAATACTACTACAATTTGAACATTCCAAATGTTAAAATGTGGTTGGTTGATGGTATATTCTTTCTAAATTTTCCCTTAGCCTATCCAAAAATGTTAGCTCCTCCCATTTCAATCATTTGCAACTACAGGTAACCATCCTACCTTCCATCCAGCCATCCACTTTTTTCCCTCATTAATATCATGAGCTGGAGCCTATTCCTCTCCATGAACCATCACTTTATCGTGGTGGAGGGGTTTGTCCATCCCTATGACCGTGTGAGCTATGTTGTCTGAAGCTTTCAGCTCCTGGTCGGGCCTCCCATGACAAACTGGTCTCACGCGAGGGGCCTGACGAAGAATGGTTCAAGGCAGGCCAGCAGGTCCT
The DNA here is from genome assembly GCF_033458585.1 of Syngnathus typhle. Taxonomy (NCBI): domain Eukaryota; kingdom Metazoa; phylum Chordata; class Actinopteri; order Syngnathiformes; family Syngnathidae; genus Syngnathus; species Syngnathus typhle. The sequence goes on from NC_083744.1 coordinate 9,436,609, forward strand.
AAGGGGGCAGCCCCCCAACTGGCTATCTGGCAGTAGGCTAACAACCTACTCCAGAGAAAATCCCCTTTTGTTACAAAACCAATCAGAAATAGCCGGACTGACCCCTGGAATCGACCCCCGCACGTTCCTGACCTACGATCAATCAATCTCAGACATCCCTTCCGTGTTGCCACATGGAATGGGCAAACACTTCGACGAACAGGTCACACCGCTCTTCTATCTCGTGAACTGTCTCAATACAACATCTCCATCGCGGGAGAAGCAGAATGCCTGGAGTCTGCTGCAGAAAACAATAACTTCACCCAAGTGTATCGAACCCTGCGGCGAGTGAAAACAGGCCCCCAACAGAAGGCAGTCCTGGTAAAGGACGCGCAGGGTAAGATACTGAACTCCGAGGACGACTGTATCAGCCGCTGGAAGGAGCCTCTCAACGACCTGTTGCATCATCCCCCACCCCAAACAGACCACGCTCTCACCATATCATCCGTAAATGCCAGTGCATATTACAACTGCAGCATGGAAAAGAAGAAGTTACGCAAGCCCTGACTAAACTTCGAAACGACAGAGCCCCTGGTACCTGTAACATCACAGCGGAAATGATGGAAGCGGGTGGTGACAACATCATTGACTGGCTCACCCATATCATCAATTATGTCTGGATCACTGAGCACCCCCCAGAAGACTGGACCAGAGGCATCATTCTCCCCCTCTGGAAACATAAGGGTGATAAAATGGTCTGCAACTACAGAGGCATTACACTCCTCTCTACCCCAGGAAAGATCTTCACCCGCATACTTCTCACCCGAGCCCTCACGGCCATTAGAAGCAAAAGACGCGGCGGGCTTCATGCCAAACCGCTTCACAACAGACCAGATCTCTGCCCTCCGCTTCGTCATTGAGAAGGTACATGACTTCCGTCGAAACAAATTCATGAATTATTTCACCTGCAGAAGAGACCATCCAGCTTCAAAAAGTATTTCGAGGTAGATTCTTTATTTTCAATGAGTTATTGCTCATCCATTTTTAAAGGGAACAAGGATTATTATTTATTTCACCTTGTCATACCTGCTGTATATTTAAAATGACTCACATCTTTGACAAGTCAGAGAATAAGACTAAAATCTACTTTTGGATTTTTGTTCAGGGATTCAAGTAAAGAACTAATTTGACATCTTAATTAATAAATAAATGAACATTACTCTGTGTCTTCCTGTGTGTTGTGTGTATACTGTATGAGAGCACGCAGATTTGCACCCTCATAACTACAGTACAGTCATCCTGAAAACGATTACAGTGATTCAATTTAATTTCAGTAATGTTAGGGTATTAATATTGGTTGGGACCTCATGCACTGCTACACCACCAAATGGTTCCCGGGGCACTGGGTAACCCCAAAGCTTCACATTAGTAGCCCATTATAAAACTAGCTTAGCAGTGATAAGACATTGTCATTTCCTAGGAATCTAGTAGAAGTGATAATGTGTAAATTAAAATATGTAAACATTTACAGGGAGCTGTCGGTAAAAAAGGTGTTGCACATTGATATTTATCAGCTTCGAACCTTCTTAAAATCGTTGATAATTATCGTGAAGTATCACTAACATGACATGTATAATATTACATTCTTACAAAATATTACATGAATGCCTCTCTGACAGTGTTAGCCAAAAATGAGCATTACTATATTTGGAAAGCAGAAGCGTTCTATTTTTTTATACATACTTCTCTTGTATTGGCTCTCATACAGAAGCCTGTCTGTGAATGGCTGAGCGAATGAGGTTATAGTTGAAGGCACACCTGTAGAATGAAACCTTGCTGCACTGACAGTTTGCTGGGGATGTGATGAGCATGCCAAATATTTCAAGGGACCAACTAAGATAAGCATAGTGGCCATGCAATGTGGCGCATCTCGTGAATGCAGAAAAGCACCACATTGCAAATAATTCTCTCAGACAGAAAAGTGCATGATGTACCTTGATTGGGGGTTTGTAATAGTGCAATCTTTGCGTACCTTGTTTGTCCTGAATCTTAACCGTGAGCTCCACTAAAGGTTGTGACTCCCTATCCAGCCTTCTGGTGATGCTGATATCTCCACTGTCACGACCCACGGACACGGGGGAGCTCTGTGAATCTGGGTAGATGAGATCAAAGCTGGCTGACTGGAACCTGTTGGGACTCAGGCTCGTTATGACCGAGCCAATACTGGCATCTTCAGACACGTTGAGGGAGACTAAGGCTGCCGGGTAAAGTGACGCCCTCGGTGCGCGCTTGGCCCTCTCTCGACCAGCGTTCTGCAGCCACCTGCGCGGGGAAAATGTAATAGCCACGCATTTGCTGCTGAGTGGTGGCCATCCGTGATCCGTGGCAAAAACAGAGACCTCAAACGAGGATTTGAGCCCCAGAATGGAATCGAGCAGTAAAACTTCGCCGGTTTTAGGGATGACATAGAAAGTGCCATTTGTGGGCAGTGAAGTGTACGACAAGTCTGCATTCTTTCCGCTGTCTGCATCAACAGCTTGCAGCCTGTAAACAACACTCCGAATAGCCGTGGTGTCATCTAAAGTTATGTGCACGGCTTCTGCTTGACCAAAAATCGGCTCGTTATCGTTTGTGTCCAAAACGTTCACTTTTACCCAAGCTATATCCACAAGCAAAGAGTCTGACGCGCCGGTGTGGCAGCACAACGCGACTCTCAGCAGGTATTCTGAGCGCACCTCCCGGTCCAGGATCCTGGAAGTTTTTAACAATATGTTTCCCCGCTTGTGGTGGGCAAAAGCGCGGAAATCCTGGCTCCCGTTGCCGTACAATTTAAGGTGCATTCCCGGCATTGGGCACCATTTTTGCGCGTCGATGCGCCTCACCGGAATGCTCAGTCCGTTCACTTTAGAAGCCGTGGGTGAGTTCTCAAAAATATGGCCGTGGAATAAAGGCAGTCTCTCCGGTGTTTTGTGTCCAGCTGCTGGCGTCAAAAGGCAACACAGAAGCATAAAAACAGCCCAAATCATGTTGCCGGCAAGTTATATGAAAGCTGTCTCCAAAAGCTTCAGGGGGTGGACAAAAAAATTAAAAAAAAAGAAAAAAGATTTACCCTTATATTAAGATATCATCCTTCCAGGAGACTCCCTCAACTTAGAGCTTTTGCATGCTGAGGGGTTCGTGTGTTGGCCCCACGCAGCACGGCGCTATGCAAACGATCCACAGCGCTGCAGGCTGCTGGCTGTTCTCGCATACAGCTTTCAGAACCCACAGCGCCGGACAGCGCCGTGCGGTGGGAGGGGGGGGGGGGGGGGGGATGGGGGTGAGGGAGGGGTTACTCCTCAGTGTGCCCCACCCTGCAAGATGGTCAATAGACAGACCCATTCTCCTCCCAGTGCCCACGTAGTAAGTAAAATAAATAAATAAATAAAAATAAATAACTAAATGCCATGCACTCGTGTCACAAATCCGCCCTGAGATTAAAATGTTCTCGACAGATGAGAAAATCACTCAGACTGTCACAGATGAGCAAGTCGAGCAAACACATATGTTCAGCAAAGCGCTGTCTGGACTTCTAACTGTGCCCTAAATTTGGTTCACTACGCCTTGCTCTAGAGTAGTCTATTAAATCTTCTGAATATACAGTAATTATTTGAAACTATTGATAAACATGTAGGAGGCTGAAAAAGGTATTTGATCTAAGGAGAGAGCGATAATGCAAAGGCAGAATAGCTTCATGCAGGGAACTAGCGCCATATCTTCATACAGTCAGTATGAATCACATTGTCTTACATGAAGTTGTCAAACACCTAAATAGTTCACCCATCCATTTTTAACACTGCTTATCCTGTTTAGGGTCGCAGGGTGTGTTGGAGCCAATTCCAGCTGACATAGGGCAAAAGGCACACAACACCCTGAACTGGTCGCCAGCCAGTCGCAGGGCACATATAGAGACAAACAACCAGTCACACCCACATGCACACTGCCACCGAGTGGGAATTAATCTTACGCTGCCTGCACACAAGTCAGTCCTGCTTACGGCCTACACCATCAGCAACTTACCTAAATAGTAAATATAAATTATATTTTGCCTTTCACGTCTGTGAGGGTACATGTTTTTTTTCTCAGGCTTTGCATCTTGGACCTCCCAATTTGAGTAATGTTCAAGTGTAGAATCTAACATCTCATTTTTTGGAACAGGCAGTCTAGGCAAGATCTCTGGTGTTTACTCCACACCACCTAGCTAGCATTGAGCTTTAGCTGGCGACTAGTGTGGCTAAACACAATGCAGACTTGCTCCTGAGACAGTGATCATTACCTCAATGGTAGTGAATAAGATACACTTCTGACAATTATCATTCTCACAAAGGGATTACGAGGAGTAATTAACTGAAGACAGAGAATAAATACTAATTGCTGAGCTAAAATAGTCATTTAATTGTGGAACAAAGGAATTAAGTGCTTGGGTGATCAATACACTTCCACTCTGACTGGAACTGCGCTAAAGTGGACCATATCCAACGTTGGACAACAAAGTAGCGGGCAATTTAATGAGCGACTGGACAGAAAATCATTCAAAATGATGCTACTCATTGGAACAGGACTGGTGATGATTTATGTTGTTGCAACTCACGTCGCCAGGGAGAAGCAGTCTGCAAGATTACAAGCATTTATATTGAGGAGTGAATAGTTATACCATTAATGTTATTGTTTAATTTCATAATACATTCCTGAGTTTTTAATTTGAAGTTCTCAATATCAGATTACAAAAGATCTAATATTTTTCCTTAAAAAAAAATAAAATAAAATTTGCATTGCGAAACGAACAGCAAACCCGTAAGAAATACTTAGGTTGAACTGGAATGTATTCAGGCTTTTGAAATTGCCCCACTGAGAATGTCTCTTCACAAGAAAATACCTTCTCCTTTCATTCAAAAGTCAAAGTCCGCTTTGTCAATTTCTTCACATGCCAAGACACACAAATCCCACGGTGACAAGACATATTACACGATAGACATACAAGTAAACGACGCAATATAAAAAACAAGGCACAAACAATAAATAAGTAATAATAAATAATACAGATAACACAACAAATAAGCGCCAGTGTGCATACAGACAGTAAAAGTACAGGACGCTACGCAGAACGGGGAAGAGAGTTCAGGATCCTAACAGCCTGGAGAATGAAGCTGTTGGTGAGTCTGGTGGTGCGGGAGCACAGGCTCCTGTACCTCTTCCCAGAGAGCAGAAGATCAGACAAAGAGTGAGCGGGGTGACTCACATCACTCACAATTGTGGTTGCCTTGCGGGTGAGATGGGAGGTGTAAATGTCCTTCAGGGAGGTGAGTGAAGCGCCACTAATCTTACCAGCCGTGTTCACTATGCGCTGCCTTCATGTTGTATTCAGTGCAGCTACCACCCCACCAGGAGAGATCCTCACTGATGTGCACCCCCAGGAACCTGGCGCTGCTCACTCTCTCCACCACAGCAACGTCAATGGTCAGCGGCAGGTGTTGGGTGTGACCCTTCCGGAAGTCAACAACAATCTCCTTGGTCTTGTTGACGTTCAGCAGGAGGTTGTTGTCCATGCACCACGTGGGCAGAAGGTCAACCTCCAACCTGTATGGAGTCTCATCACCCTTGGTGAGGAGACCCACCAGAGTCGTGTCAGCAAATTTCACTATGCGGTTGTTGCTGTAGGTTGCAGTGCAATCATGCGTGAGCAGGGTGAAGAGCAGCGGACTGAGCACGCAGCCTTGGGAGGCCCCCGTGCTCAGCGTGATGCTGGCGGAGATTTTGTCGCCAACACGTACCACCTGAGGCCTCTGACAGAGGAAGTCCAGTCGCCAGTTGCAGAGGTAGGTACTGAGGACCAGCTTCAAACTGTGAATTTAAGAAATGAAAAAATGTTGATTATGTAAAGTTTACATAACCAACATTTTTCAGCCGCTGCAACATCAATACAGAAACTGAAAAGGGCTAAAAATAAATACAATAAATTACTGTAGATGACTCATTTTCTACCATTTAGGAAGATGCGCGAGGTTGCAGTGCCTTCCCCCAACTCATTTAGCCAGAAGCAAAATATCTTGGTAAAAAGAGTGACATAGATTTAAATCTCACATTGACCGTTAATGTGTACAGTCATATGTATGTGTATGAGTCATATTATATTCATAGTAAGTGTAATTACATGGACTAAATTGTCAGATGAGTGCAGGCTGAGTTGGCACGTCTCTGAATTCGACATGTCCCGTCCTCTTCCTTGACATACGCAGATCAATATTTAAATGCTTGGACAGTGGAGTGTTGTACAGCATATGCATGCACGTCAATTCCACGCAAAGTTTGACTTCATCTGTACTCGCTTTGAATATTTATCACAGTGTCGGGTGAAATCTCTGCATCAATGTAAAATTGCAATCCATCACCACAATTTTAGCCGAATCCACTATCAGCAGCAAATTGTTATTTTCAAGGCAATAAGCAGAAGTGAGCCCCTAGATATTTTCGCATCACAGGCAGCAGCTGGAGCACAAAACTCATATTGCTTCATCACTGCGATCGTTTTACATGACACAAGCTGTGGCCAATGTCACAACACAGCTAGACATCCTACTTTCATTTTTTTCAAGCGCTTGCCTGTCGACGAAAATTACTGGAATAACTACCGGGTCAAATACGACAGAGGTCCAATCGAAGGGAAATGACCACAAGCCACCCTCAACAGTAGTTAACTTCGAAAGCATGTGGATCAGTGTGAAATCAGCTGCTTTCTAACTTTTCTTTCAACTCTTTAATAAATGACAATCAGATCATGTCAATTTTTGTTATCTCGGCAGTTGCAAAAGTTTAATTCAATCACACAAAAAGCCTGACCAGAGAGTCGGGATTGGTTCGCTTGAGAGCCATCCGAGTTGAAAGACCAACATGCACACAAGAAGTACAAAGCATTTAGATTTTTTTTCCTTTCAAGGCAGAAAACATGAAAAGGTCTCTTCATCCGTCTTTTCTAACAGATAACGAAGAGCCAGAGGGCATAAGGCGAATATACTAGTGAGAGCAGCCCATAAACATAAAAAAAGCTTCATGCGCTCTTAATGAATAATTGACCAAATCCATTCCCTTCGCTCAAATGTAGACAAACATTTCAAGGCCAACTTGTAGTGATAACGACGCTGCCCTGTTTTTAATAAATTATAAAAACTTTGCGGACACCATTTTAATCAGGGGATGACATCTTTTAAAAAAAAAAAAATCCTTGTTTAAGTAGCATTTGCGTCAGCCTTAGTGCACGGGGGGCTATTATTATTATTATTACCCTGTGGTCAGTACTTTGCTTCATATTTTGGACGATCCCATAGCAATTGTACTTTATTTGCACAGCACTTCCGCGCAAAGTTAATAGTCTTGAACAGCGCCCCTGCAACGAAAACGTATTACCATGGACAACAAACAAGAAAAGTCATGTAATACCCAGAGCTCCATTTGTAGATCCATGCGGCGACTGAATAAACTGAAAAGAAACTCCCAACAAAAAAAAAAAAATCAGTGAGTCAAAAATGCTTATTGGCAAATGAAAGGAAACATTAAAGGATATAAAAATATAGCCAAGTATATTTGCAGCCAGGTAACAGTGGATATTTGGAAAAGTCAATCCCACATTCCCCTGCAAGGAGTCATTTTGGGCGCCATCAAAACGCTGATCTGAGCAACAACACTGAAGTGTTCATTGCAGTGTTCTTGCCTGCACGAGTCTCTTAGGACATCTTTCATCAGATCCACAGGCAAAAAGCAGTTAAGGAGCTAGATAAATATAAAGACATCTCTCCAATGTATTAGGTACGGCTAATTAGATTTGATCTGTGATCCCCCGAAGGCTTCTACCGCCCACAGTAGTATTTAAACTGTGCTCGAGTCGAAAACAGCAGCGTTATGAATTATGGAGCAATGTATGCAACCAGGTTCACAATTTACTTGCACAAATAATCGTCCAGTGCTGTAAATTGTTGTCAAAGTATCAGATGATGCACAAAAGCCGCATCCAAGCCAGACCACTTCATTATTTTGCATATACTGTATTTATGCTTATTTCAAAATTATTTTGTTTGCAATAACATTCTAAATGAAATAAAAGTGAAATGAAAGGAACAAAGACAATCTAATAACATTCAACAGACAGATTGTAAATTCACTGAAGTCGAGAGACAATTTCTCATGGTGTGGTGCCCTGCAGCATCGCCTATATCCTTCACACAAAACCAAACACATTCCCACCCCTCATTAGCTGTGGTTAAGCCATGGTTCCAACTGTCTGTGTCTCATTTAGCTTTCCATTTCTTCACAGGGAATCGTCAGGGATGAGTTGGTATTGCTGGAATTAAAATAGATCCCCTGCGTGTTTGGGCAAGGAGGGCCACTACATTTATTTTAAACACTGACATTCTACAAATTAAACTGTCTGTAACAAGAGGTTTCATAATTTGAAGGATTTATGCTCATTCAACAACTATTCATGAGTATCTTTGTGTTGTTGGTTAGCGGTTTCAAATCTGCGTCGTTTCTTCTTTATATAGGTTCGCCTGTTTTCTTGAAGCTATTCCCTCTTGACAGTTTGCGTGAACAACTTTGTGTTGTGGTTCCTTGGTGTAGGCTCCATCTGATTATTTCTGCATGCTGTCACACTCCAGCAGGTTTGTATTGACAACAGTGCGGGTGCCATTCTAGGAGAGTGTACGTACATCTCGTCCTCTGTTCTTCCTTGCATCAACTGCCTTTCACACCTGCCAAACATCTTCCCTGGAGCAGTGAAGCGGCCTTGTCAAAAAGAAGATGAAGAACATAATCCTCTATCGCCTGCTTTTTGACCAGATAGTCAAGGTTCTCCAGCGCCCTCATCTGTATTTTGTGAACACTGCGTTGTCGGTATGTGATTGAATTTGGCTTCACAGGACACTTCATGTGTGTGACGATTAAAGACCTGTATCAAAAACAGAGCTACTTGTGTTGGCACCTTTAAAGTGTTACAAATGTTTGTACCTTATTTTGTAGCTTTGTAGTGTCACACAAATACTATCATTGTATAGGAAGAACTTTCCATTTGGCCAGCGTATTAAGAGTCTCACAATGCCTTTTACCTCAATCACAAAAAGAAATGGAATTCATCAAATGTAATTGCAATCGTGCAAATTTCTACATTAGGAAAAAAATAATGTAAGAATAGCAACGATACCTGAATTTGATTGATGTCATGGAGCCAGATGCAGCTTGGACCAGGGTTTTTTGAGGAAAAGGGTGTTGGAAGGGAGACTGAAGGGGACTAAAACAGGCAAACAGGGAGACAAACTAATAGGACGGCCTAACAAAACAACAACGAGACTGACCGACAGGCGAACAGAAACAGCACTAACAGACAAAGCCTAGAGACAAGAATAATACAACCGGGGAATGAGAGGCAGACAGGACTTAAATACACGACAGGTAACAAAATGCAGGTGACTGTGATTACAATGACTGTGGGCAAAAACAGGAGGGGAGGGGCGAGTACACGGAGACACGGACAGTAACCATGACAACATAGACCAGGGGTGTCAAACTCATTTTTTTGCCGCGCCGCATTGTAGTCATAGCTTCTTTGGGAGGGCCATTATGACTGTCAACCCAAATCATTGTATGAGCACCTCATATTATATACAGTAAAAGCTACACAACAAACCGACAAATAACTCGTTTTCAAATCAGACGAGTAAAAACTGGTCAAATATTTTAAAAAGATATATATTAAAAGTAAAGACAATTTGCCATTCTAGAAATGACACACGAATTTGATGCACAATTTGTCTTCGCGGGCCACATAAAATGATGTGGCGGGCCGTATCTGGCCCCAGGGGCCTTGAGTTTGACACCTGTGACATTGACACATAGTAGGATGACCGGAAAGGAGTCGTGGCAGATGTTTTAGAAGCTCTCAATGTATTTTGCATTTTGCATGAAAGACAATAACGCAGTTAACAGCAAAAGGCTTGTTTAATAGCAGAATATATTGACAGTACAGTACAGCGATAAAAATGCTGTCATATTGCTCCTACCATACATGAATCACACAGCTGCTGCTCAGCTTATGAAACATAACAGTAATATTAGTGCTTGTACAGTAAAGATGGGAAACACGACACACGGAGAGGCTCACAGAGCCCTTCAACCATCACTTTCCAATGACGGGTGCATTGTTGCAGAAGAAAAGAATTTTAGATTAATCATAAAAGCAAGAGGAAACAGAGACACAGAGCTTTCATGCTTCAGTAAAGATTTGTGATAAACAAAGCATGAGGGGAAAAAAAGTGGAAGAGGGAAAGGGGGGAGCAGAGTCAAATAACAAATCAAACAAAAATATAGCGACTACTTTTTATATGTACGTAACACGCACATGACATGAAATGATTGATGATGAAGACTCAGTCATTGTAAATGATCCTCACTCGCATATTCCACCCCCTGTATTTTTTGCCTTAATTTGTGTATTACATGAGTGCTGTTTTATTTCTTCTGAATAACTCTTTCTTTAGCTACCGCAGGATCCTTGGGGCTGACCTATCATCAGTGACTGTCTTGCGCAGCTTGACACCCCGACGTATAGTAACCAACATGTCCACACCTCCTTGGGCCTCAGAGGATGGTTCCTGGAGTTCACACTGATTTGAATCCGCTAATGACGAGCTGGGAAAGGGGAACTGACCCTCGCCGAGCGCATGGGCGCTGGCCGCTAGCTCTCCTATCTTCTCCACCAGACTATGGCGATTGGCGGCCAGCATTGAGTCCTCCTCAGCATTATGGGCGGCCATGCCTTGGGCCTGTTGGGTGTAAGAAGTCCTGTCTGCACTTTCACAAGCCCACACTTTATCAGAGAGCCTCCTTTGCTGAGGAGAAAACTTCATGTATTCACAAGCATATGGATCATCTGCGTAGAGTATCTCCTCACTACTTGCGCCATGCTGGGATGGGATGGCGTACCCCGTCGAGTCAGGCACAGTGGGGGTTTTCACTGGCACAATGGGAGGTCGTATTGGAATGGGGCCAGATGTGGAAGGTGTGCGTCTCACCCCAGTCTTGGAGGATGGTGTCCGCCGAATAGTCGCTGTTCCAGAGCCAACCCCGGCACCGTTGGAAGCACCCTGTAGGCTCTTTCCTGCGGGAAGGCCTGCTGTGCTGGCGGGCCTTTTGGTTTGAATCATGCGGCGGTAGCTTTGGGCGATATTACTGTGGCGCGGGATGGTGGAAGACTTGTCAAACTCTCTTTGTGCCTCAGTGTCAGCGTCCCCATTAAGAGAGTAGCACTCATAATCGGAACCTAGGGAAGATGGTAACTCATGAGTCACAAAACGTTTGCGATTTTAGGGTTTGGGGTAAATGTCAGGGTGAACTATGAAGGCATGAATCAACCAATATGTTTCTAGGGACGTCATCCACTTCCATATTTTTCTGCAAGTGACTCTTCTTGTCTCTTTGTTACAACAAACCAATGACACTCTGTAACACTCTAATGGTCACTCCCATCGGAACTCCATCCGGTTTAAAGCCTTGTAGTGGTGAGGTAGTGTCGATCAATGAGTCATGGTGTAAAAATTTAAAGACACTGGTGATTCACGTCAAAAACCTGTTGGGCATTCTACTCTTCGGCTGCTTGTTAGAAAACAGTCAATTGGACAAAAAGGACTAAAAATTGAAATTTCACTCAAAAGCCAAATCTCTGATATCCCTATCTCACTTTTTGTGAGTCGTGTGTGACATGAGTGACTGTGAGTGAAGTTTTACCTTGTGAGGGGATTGTGTCCTCAGAGCACGAGGGAGTGTTGGTCTGTGTGCTGTAGCCACTGGAATATTGCAGTGAGTCTCTGCTGCTTTTCTGCTGTTCCATGCTTAGGCCTCTGGTCAGTACCATTGCCAGAGTAGTAGCTGCTGGTGACAAAGGCTCCCCATGCTGCACATGCAAATCCCCAAAACATACAAATGTGCAGCTTTACATTTAGCCATCATGGGCTCTTGTTTTTATTGACATGCTTTTGGCATCTAGCAGTCACACAAAAGATAAAAAATCAAACCTCCGTTTACAGCAAACTAAATTTTTCATTTAAAACCATTTTTAGATTTTATAGATTAGGAAATAATGCTACTTTGAAATGTATTACGAAGAGCACAATTTACCAGTACTTGACTAAACACTGACACAAATCTATTAACTAATATTGTACATTTAAAATAAAAGTTGCAATCTCCTGTGGTTATTTATTACTTTAAGTTTCTTTGAATGCAGACTAATCTGAACATGTTCTACTTTGTAGATCATGATCAAACTATATCCACTTTTATGATGATCATTATTTTTTTGTTCTCCCCCTATTTAGAGTGAACTATTCACTCAATGTGTGTGTGTGTGTGTGTGTGTGCGTGCGTGCGTGTGTGTGTGTGTGTGTGTGTGCGCGTGCATGCGTGTATTCTACAAGGTTTCGTACCTTAGCTGTTATCATTCCTGGGCCAATTCTTGCTCGGTGTGCATCCTCTCCTTGGATCCCAGAATGCCCCTTTGGACTGGGCGGAGCTTCCGTGTCTCTTATTTTATCAAGAGACTCTCTTCTTCGCTGCAAAGTGCTGACAAATGATGGCTCACACTGGTTTGATTTGGCCCATTCCTGGAGCAGCACATGCAACAATAAGACACCCAGCAAGCACGTACCATGTCACAGATATTGATTAAAGCTTCTGATTTGGCTCATGAATCAGTTAGATGCCGAGGTAGATATGGCCAGACAACAGTGAGTGCTGAGCCGGTTGTTGTTAAATGAGCAAGCCTCCTCAGTTTACCGCATCTTTATAATGACAAAGATGAGAAAACTGAACCTGATGGAGCAACAGAAGGTTAACCGAAACATGTGCAACACAAGTAGCAAAGAAGCAACCAAGTCGAAAGCGAAAGAACCCAAAGTGCAAATGAAAACAAACCTTCCAGCTAGGAATCTTTGATGTGGGTGAATGGGTGTTGGATCCGGGGGAGTGGTTAGATGTGGGGGACGCAGGAAGTATGACAGACAGAGGCCTGATGGTGCCAGTGTGAGAGAAAGCAGGGCGGAAGGTGCCGAAGGATGAGCATGAGCCAAACTGCAGAATAACACACAAGTCTGAGTCAGAGTGCTCAAATGGTCCAATTGCACTGAGCCCTCCTGTGGACTTCTTTAAAATCAAACTAACAGTGACTGCACTGTATGTATTATTTGTGACTGGGTTATTAAGGTGTTTTATTTAGGCTGATTGGCGACTCGCATGCACTACTAACCGCAGTGGGGGAGTTGCACTCGCTGACAGACTGGCAGGTTTCTGAAGCCTCAGAGGAGGCTGAGCTTGTTGATTTCTGGGAAGGTACGTGGAACAGGAACAGTGGGGGAGAAATGAAAATTGAGTGCGAGAGACAAAGTTGTTGGAGATGAGAGCAAAAAAGGACAAGTTGGAGGGGACTGCTGATGAGTTTCAGGGGAAGGGACGCATTTGATACTCTGAGAGCATCTACAGACCAAATACAGTAGCTGTAAGATCATTTATTCAGAAAAGACATTTGCATCTCTTCCTATAGCGACTTGCTGCAATCTGTTCCCACCACCGAGAGAGCGAATAACTTAAGGGGACCACTGCGACACAAATAACTTTACCACATTCACAACCAAGCATTGCGTCTAAGAGCTCAGAGAACTTTTTGTCCAAATGCAAACCCGATGCGCTCATCACAGACTGTCAAGACCGCAAGTGTGAAATGATGGAATTACTGCTACCTGGCTGGTGATGTCAGAGGGCATGGGAGAAGGAGGCATAGAGTGGGTGTTGGCATCCTGGGAGACAAATCCTGAGTCATGAGAGGAGACGCTGCTGAGTCGATGGGCCCCTGCTGAGGGCATCTGGAGGAGACTGTTGACGGAATGTTTGACATAAGAAATGCAAGAAAATAATTTGCTTTGAAAAATAACGTTTGAAATGTCTTTCAACACATGTTCAACGCACTTCTGTAGTGCTCACACTTTGGAACTCCCGACCATTATTAATCTCGGAACCAAAAACCAATGTTCACATCACGGAGTTGCCCCCTAAACTCTGTGGAAGTTGTTTTCTGTTCACCCAAAAGGTCACAGGCATTCAAAACATTTTCTCTTGTTCATCACAAAGATATTTTGATCAGGTCAGGGCTTTCTTCCTGTTCGACATCAAACTCATCAAAGGACGCCGCAATTCTGTACCCTGTAGCCTTCCCATAACCACAAAACACAACATTTCTCATTCAAGTAATGAGAGCAATCTGATAAACTGTTATCTTATTTGAGATTGAATCATGGTGCAAAAAATGATTTATGATGCACCACGGTCAAGGTAAGGCCAACATGACTTTGTTGAATCATTTTGTGTTTTTTTACTACAGGGACAAAGTAGTATGAGTGGCAAGATGTGACAAGATGAGAATTACATGTAGGAATATCACCATGTTCTGGTGGGGAGAATTTGCTATTTGCTCAGGAGCTCTAGAGTTGATGGATGTGCGGGGGTGTGCTTAGATTTTACCTGCACATGCTGCTCTTCCTGGAGCTGACACTGCTGGGGGAGGAAGGAGGTGTTTGATAGGACCAGGTAAAATCAGAACCTTTGAGGTCCCGGATCACCTGTGGTAACACACACGGCAATATGGTTTTGAAAAATGACTGTCAGTGGAAAAGCACAGCACAGTTGGTCAAATGACAAACTAAGTGTGAATAATTACATGATTAGATTTTTTATACCTGCTCACTGGCTGCAGGAAGTTTGTGCGGGTCTTCAGTTAGCAGTGTAAGGTCATCAACGATGGCTTGTAAGTGTGTCGTCTCACCCAACATGGCAATCTCAACATTCTGCAACAGAAAAATAGAGCTTATATTACACCCTCCCAAAACAAATTTAAAGATAGCAAGCAATTCATGAATGAATGTTCTTTTTTTTGTGTGCAGAAAAGCTAAGTGTTGCTTCTGGTTCCTCACCACGACAGGCTGCAGCAAGTTAATGAAGGCACAATAGCGCCCTCTCTCTTCCAAAAGTGCTCTGCGCACAGCCTGCTTCTCCGTCTCTTCCATCAGCAAGTAGAGGTCGCTGACATCCTGCATGGCGCTGTCGAGCTGTGGGCGCAGGTTTCCTCGCCCTGAGATGGGTTAAGCCATGTGCACAGAGACAGATGAAGGGAGGAAGAATGGGGAGGTTGAGTAAAGAGGCAAGAGAAAAGGAGGAACAGAACAAGATGGGAAATTATGGAGAGGGGAGATAAGCATGTCAACAGTGCAGCAAAGAAGGGGCGAGGCAAAAACGAGAAATGATTAGAAAACATAATGAGAAACTGTTTATATATTTGATGGGTTCATGTAAATGGCAATGGGAGGACGATGAAGCATGTCAGAGATAATGACTTGATGCAGAGCTACTGGTGATGACTCCAAAACCCTAGAATGGATTCCATTAGAAAATTGTTAATCAAGGGCACACTTCACAGTACATCTTACTATGACACAATGATAAATGAACAGAGGCAATGAAGAATGAAAGAAGGATGTGATGTGGGCGAGGGAGATGCCAACAGTTGGATTTACAGCAGACTTTGCCAGTTTCATGCATCTGAACACAAATATTCCCTCAAAAATAAATTATAGAGCTTGTGAGTGATTATCAAATTGTTGTTGACATCACACTAATATAATTTGTCTTACCTAAGATTTATTGATGGCAGTGTCAATATATTTGACATCAAGTGCCTGTATTATTTGTGAACCTCTCTGTTTATTGTTAGACAGATTTACGTAGTACAGGTTTTATTAGACAGGCAAAGTGTGGCCCGAGGGCCAAATTCGGCTCACCCACAGTCTCTCACTGGCCCTCAGTCAAATTCAAAGACCTAATATTGTCAAATAGTGCCCTGACTTTTACCTTTTGCATTAGATGTTATCAATATTTTATTTATAAGTATCTTGGAAGTTTGTGCTTCACATAAACGTTACACATTTTCTCTGACTGGCAATGTTATAATTGTTGCAATGTTGAACAACTACCACATGCACTGGTTATAAATCAATAGCAGCAGACATACCGAGAAGTTCTAAAGTCGGGGAGATATATCCAGAAAAAAAAATCAAAGCGGGTTGGATTGGGGGTGGAGGTAAGGCAGAGGGGGAGAGAAAAACAAGGAATGTTAGCAGTAAATCAGGATACATTGTCTTAGAAAAAGTTGCACCAATGTTGCCGAAAGACTGGTATAAAGGAGTTATTCTCCAACCATTATTAGAAGAGCTCATAGGAAGATGAAAAGTAGAGCAAAGCTTGAAAGCAGACTGAAAACATGGCACTTTTTCTCCATAGGCTTGCTTTCTGTTGTAACACTTGCATCGAAGCCAAGATGGTGCTAGTTCATCTCGATTCAATCGCGCGAGCCGGCAATCCAACTCAGCTCAAGGGATTCTCACCTTTTCTTGCCTTTTTCTGAAGTTTGATGGTATCTAATGACTTCCGTTTGATTTCTTGGCGAGACCGCTTGTATTCTGTTGAGCAGGAGAGTCATACACAATGATAATCCATGAATGTCTAATATGCAGTCGTTCTTATTTTACGTAACCCTAACCCTGTCATGTTAATCACCTTTGGCATGGTCCTTGTCCATCTGATTGGCAGTCTTCTTCCATTCTTCTATTCTGTCCTGAAGTGGCGTGACCAGGCCTTCCATTAGAGAACTATAATGATAAGATGACACTCAAAAAAATCGAAGGACATGTTGTAAATTGCTTTATCTGTCTTCTGGAAAACATTCAGGGAGAGATGAAGGCCAAACGAGATGGAATGGAATCTATCTAATCCAATCCCCCTCAAGGAGAATGAAGACAAACAACAATCAGGACGTACTTAGTAAAGTGGCGTAATTTGGCCTCAATGCTGCGGTGTCGCATGCACATCCTGGTCAAAGCAGAGCCAATATCCCTGGTGGCACCTTCAAGAGAAATTTTAAAAAAATACAGTTAAAAAAAAAATGCAAAGATGCATTATAAGTCCCACAAAACGTCAGACGTCTAAAACGTGGCTTTTATTCGAATTGGAAAATGAAGAATGACATTATCTTTGAAATGTGCCCAATGATTTTACAACAGGTTCACTGCTTATTTTTATATAAACAAGCAGTACAGAGAATGGATGGGTGGAAAGTGGAGGAGGACCATCATCCCACAACATAATTTATTCATCCTGAGGGTTCTTACTGAGAGTTGTTACTCATAAAATAATGGCAGTAACAAACAGCAGATTGATCTTCATCTTTCGACAAATTGTTGATGATATACAGTATGACACATGGGGAATGCATTTTCAAAAGATGTGATATAATGCAAGTCAGGGCTGTTTTCCCTTCACAAGATGCCTTTCTCCTGCGGCCACAAGGTAGCCATTGTAAAACCAGAGACTATAAATGTCACATTTATGTGGTGAAAGTAAATATGACACTGTCCACAAAGAAAAGCGATATCGCCTTCCTGATGAAATATACATTGTCCCTTGACATACTAAGATTGCAGATGTGATCCGCACCACAGTGCAAATGACAGCTTGTGAGAATTTCTTACTGTACTTTTCCTCTCTACAGAAGTGTAATTAAATGGAGTCTTAAGCCCTAAAGCTCAGACGGGCCAGTGTCTCACTGATGGTTCACAGGTCCGTGCAGTATGTGCCAGCATTGATCCTCTTGTAATCTGGGCCACACATTGCTAATCTTACGGTCTCTCACCACACGTACAAGGCATGCTTGTTCTTGAATGTGTGTGTGTGCGCACAGGTTCCCCGTACAGATGTTCATGGCTCTGTATGGACAGGTGGGGCAATTAACCAACCCCCTATTTGTCCAAAGTTCTCAAGCCCTTCTATCCCGGAGGAAAAAGGAGGGAACGTAAGGGGATATCCCTCTATTCTTCCTTGGTTGCTCTGCCTTTCCTGTTCTCTCTGTTTCCTAAACACCATTCATGCAGGGTGGAGAGACAGAAACTGACTCGAAACCTCCTTGCAAAATCAGGCCGTAAATTCAAAGGAGGCACATTGTGGTCTAGATTGATTTTTCTATCCTGAATTTACTATATCTTAATGAGTCTGGTTTCAAGTATGGTGAAAAAGAAGCAAAATATTTGGGGAGTTTTGGGGAAGGCGGATGTATTTTATTGTGTGCATATGTGTTATGATGTGATATTGCTTTTGCAAACTTTCTTAATTGCTGACCTCTTCGTAATACGGAATTTAACGTGAAGGAAAGCAGACACAAGGCACATGGATTCAGGTCATACATTTCACTCACTCAACATTACAAGGCACGCACATCTGTGAAATAGCTCATCACACGACATAGCGTAGCTAATGTGGATTCTTATCTCTTTAACTAACTTTTGCAAAGTCACTGCCAAGCAGTGAGCACCCGACCCCCACCTTCATGCCGCACCCCCACCTGTGCATTCATCCCCCTTCCCTTTTTTCCCCCATATTCTTCTCAACTCATCTCCTCTCTTCCTTTCCCTCCCGGAGGAGGATCAACTGACAGCTACATCCTGGGGACGTCCAGAGGCTTCCTGGCCTATTCAAGAGCCCTTCTGGCATCTATCCCCCACCGGATGGAGTGGGACAGTATGAATCACTCCCACAGCTCCCTCGCATGTGACAAACACACACAAGCAAGGAGAGAACTGCACTTGAGAATTCTAAAAGAATTTCAAAGCAAAAAGCCACTCAGTTATCTTTTACTAGATGTTCTCTGCGTTAAAACATACTGTCACGTCTTGTACAGAGGAGCTGGGAAAGTTATTACACCTAAATCTCAATTTTATGCAGACTTTGGGGTGCAGAATTTGGTAATCGCATCAACCCCGAAAGCGCGTTATATAGAAAGGCTTGTTTTTTTTGTGAAAGGCATGTTTTTAGGCACATATTAGATTTATTTAAGTCAGGCATGTTGGAGCCGAAGGGGTCCGTTTGCCGTCCGTCACCCACACACATCGAAGTCTTGAAAAATCGAGATTTAGGCGTATTTAATAGATCTCGACACTTCCGGCTCAAGACGAAGTAGGGCCAACCCTGTAGCGAACACTCACATTTGAATGCACATGCAAGTCCAACATAAGCTGGAGTGGAAGGAAGATGTTGCGCAACTCCGTCATTTATCTTAGCACAGCAAACATCCGATAGTGACCCAGCAGCCCGTTAATGGTGGTGGTTCAAAATTCTAATTTCCATCAGCTTTCCTATTCCTATTGATATAACTGAGAGTAGGGTGAAGCACATGGTGGCAAAAATGCAAAGCTGCAGTACTGTGGTCCAGCAAAGTGTGGTCTAAACATTCATTGAGTTCTGGTTCTGATTATCTTCCCTAATTCCTCTGGGAAAGGGGCGTCTTTTAATAGGCTTGCTATATCGTGGGCTCCCCTGCCAAGGAGCCAGGAGCTACAGCGTCTTATTCCTGATGTCTTCAATATGGGAGCTTTGGTGAACTATCTCTCTCTTAGGTTTCATTGGGACTACTGATTGGAGCGAGCAGACCAGAAATTGCAACTAAGAATTGAAGCTCTGTAAGATAGTCTGAGTCGGTCACTTGTACTGTATCAACACAAAGTGCTTGAAAGGTCAAAAGGTGGAAAGGCACAGAACACACTCCGTGGTCTACTTCCACAACAATCCCAGTCTTATTTGCACTGTTTTTTTCGGCTGCTGCTGCTGAGCTAAGGAATTTTCATCATCCGTGAGAAACAGCAATTCCTCACATTGGCACCTTGGCTGGGGGGCTGACTTGTGGCTGGAAGTCACAGTCAAGCCTGCTGCATTTAGCCCCTCTCACCCTATTAATGTGTTACCAAACACCAATTGGCTGACACACAGAGGCCTCTGTTGGGATGAAAGGAGCCGGTGGGATGTGAGAACAGCAAAGGGGAGGATGAAAGAGGGCGCAGACAAGACTTGATACATAAAGCCCTATGAATGTACTTCACCTGCCATTTTGTGAAGTCCAGTGCAAGGCTGTATAACAAATTCTGCCTCCAAAAATATTTTTTTGTTCAAACCCACTGTGAAATACATTGATAATAACTAAAACATAGCTATCACTTAAGATTGGATTTCATTACATGTACAGGTGTAACTAATAGTACAACCTGTATGTAAATAATATCGGCTGTTATTTAGAATAGAATAGAATAGAATAGAATAGAATAGAATAGAATAGAATAGAATAGAATAGAATAGAATAGAATAGAATAGAATAGAATAGAATAGAATGCCCTTTATTGTCATTTTCCAACTTAGTTGTACAACGAAATTTGGATAGCTGCTCCCTTCCTAATGCAAACATACAAAATTTAAAAAAGTATAAAAGGAAGTCTGAGAATAAAAGTGAAAGATCTTATTTACAGTATAGCTATTGGTCTAAGAATGAAGGTTAAAAAAATCTTATTTACAGTATGTTCAATGTGGGTATATGTATTAACGTGAATGAGGTTTGTACAGAAAGTACAAGTTCCTCGTAGATCACAAAAACACAATCTCTTAGACTCTAAATTTGAAACGGCTTGTCAATGATTTTGTTGGCGTGAGGGGAAAATGGATGAATGACTGGATGGAGGAATTAGGGGTCAACAGTTTCTAAAAGACACCTTCTAGAAAAAGGATCTGACTCACCAAGATGTGTTCAAAGAGCAAAGACAGATAAACAGTAATACATAACTGCCAATCCTTTTTGCCCAGCAGGAATTAAATGAGTATTTGGATATTATTTGAAAAATTTGGAGACAGGCATGAGATGCATTCACACGTACTTGTTATAACTTTTATTGTAGCTATACATTTGACATGAAGTTACACTACAGTTAATCATTTTCACATCCTGATATTACAAAGATGGGATGCCCTCAGTTTCAAACTTGTACAACAGTTGGGAAGATATTAACATCCTATTTAAAAAAATCTGTCCAAGTAAAAGGCAACATTTTACTGCGCTAAATCCACTCAAACGTTTTCCTTTTGATTAAATCCTACTAATCCCAAAATCGTTTTTGTGAACGAATGAGAGCAATTATGCTATTTTTACTGTCTCCAGCCTGTGCGTCACTTCCTTGCATCTGTCTTCTCTTACCAGCGGCAACATTATTGGAAGGCAGAGGAAACCACCTCCACAGCGATTGTTTTAGTGCACAGATGAGGAGTCAAGCACACTCATCCTATTGTTGTCTGGGCCAGAGAGCACGCACAGCAATTTCCACCTCCCAAGTCATGACCTGAGGCGCTCTGAGAAGCAGACAGACCTCACTTGTGCTGTTATGCGGTGTAACCATGTTCTGGAGAGTATTATGTGGAGAAGGGGAAACAAGGAGAGGGGGGGGGGTCAATATTTTGGAGGTGGAACCTCCCGTGAAAGGACATAAACGTTTCTAAAAATAAAGTCAGCCCCTTGTGTAAATGTGTTTTTCATTGAGGTTGAAAATAGGGGGGTACTATACTCTGCAATGAATCTAAGGAGCCGCGTATCCACACAGGATTGTCCACACTCCATCCCCAGATGTTTAAACATACACTGAATGACCTTTTTATGTCACAGAATAAACCCAGATGTACATTACGTATATGGACAAAAGTTTTGGGTCAAATGGAAATGCCTGAAACTACCCACCTACTGCAGATCATTTAGATTCATTGACTATTCAGTTATACTGTAATTATACTAGTCATGGTTGAACATGAATATAAACACCACAAACATGGTGGAACAACTCCAAAAGAACAGCACAAGTGGTGCTGTTTAGCAAAAATGGGTTCATCCTTCCATCTTCCATTTTTTATGTTTTTCTTGGTAACCGAGGATCACAGAAAACTAAAGGTAGAGACTAATAATTATTTCATCAAAAGGTGTGGCTCAGTTTTTTTACTCAGGCTAGAATGGCAATGAGGAAATTAAATAATTGTATCAGAAGACAAAACTGAATATTTGAAGCAGTTTAATAATTTTTCTGTTATTCTTGACAGCTTCACCAATTGTGTTATGCTTCATATTCTCCGTTGAGCTGCTCAAAATGCAAACAATGCTAAAAACAATACTGACAGGTGCTGCTTTTCATACAGCAGTAGTGCGTGCCACACCTCCTCCACTTGTGGCCTGGGGCCACCTTCGCAAATGCAATTTTCTCTGAAAGATTTTTAACTAAATCATTAAGAATAAAAAAATACCAGTGACAGAAGAGAACTCATTGTTATCGATATTAGTTTTCATTATGCCCAATACTGTGGAGACCAGATTTAATTACACTGATGATGACAAATGTCTTTGAAAATCAGCCTTTCACATCACGAACTGCCGCTTCACATTACAGAGGAGCCTTGAATTCATGTTTTTATGAATGAAATTTTAAAACAGTTTTATCCTTTGCTTTTCAACCTGGCATTAAATGTTTTTCTCTTTCTGTCATCTCAGTGTATTTTATTTTACTTGTTTATTTGATTTTGTTTTGTTTTTGTACAGTTCGTTGTTCTAAAGCTGTTGTTTAAAACTACTTTATAAATAGTGTATCTTTTCCCAAAGTGTGCTTTATAAATAAATGTGTATCTTTGCACAAGATGGTCACAATGACTGCATTTCACATATAACATTGTGTCGTATTATCAGCAGATTAGCGTTCATCAAGTAATACTGTGTTACGATGATCCAAAATCTGCTGATGACAGATTAAAACTGCGGGGTTCGCCACAAATTATTCATTATTTCATATCATTTCATTAATCTTTCATCCAGAGGCAGACCTACTGTAAATGTGTCTCCTAGATCACAGTAGATAGAAGACCCTTTTTCCTTGTCTCTAGCAGAGAAAAAGGAATTCAAGCAACAGTCCACTAAAGAAAAAAAAATAGTCACAAAACAAAAAAAACCCTCACCTAAATCTGAGATATTTCTTACATAATCAGTGGAAGTACTATGCATCGTGTTTTCTTTCCTCATTCAGTGTTCAATCCATTCCAGAACTTACTCCAGGTACTTTCCATCCAGAGTTCATGTGCAAATCTTTCTGAACATGGTGTTCCCTTCAAGTCTTTTGTTTGTCTTTAGTTGAGTATCTCGCTTCAGAATGAAAGCTATGCTGAGCCGGAAGATTTATTTTCTCTTCAACTATTATTCTGCCCTTTTGCCTATTCCTTGCAGAATTGTTCCAACCTTACTCTTTGCTTTCAGTATGTTGTAAGAGTTACACAAATGTCCATATTTTAACTGCACAGTTTGATGTAAAAATGTGACAAAAGAAAATTACACCAATGCGCTTATTAGAGTATTGTTCGTAATAGTATTGTGAGGCACATTAATGTAAGATTGCATGACCAATCTATCAGACAAAATGTTCTCACATCAGTTGAACAGGCAAGTACATCGAGGAACATTACATTTCACGCTTACTGTTTGATTAAATATATAGACATGCTATCAACTTTTGAGGTTACTCTGTAGCTGACAGAGCATTCTAACTACCCACTACATTATCAGGATTTACTGTCCCAAACCACACCGCGGCAAGCGCAACTTGGCTTGACATGTGGCGTTGCATTAGATTGGCAAACATGGGACAGTAGAGAAGGTTCTTCCATTTAAGCGAGCGGTCATCCAAAATCCCCCCAAATTATTCACTAAGTCAAAGAGGCATAGGATGTGGCTACAGATATCCAGCTGTGGTGCTTACATGACAACAATCCATCCTCATCCTAGGCTTCAAATATGACATGCCAAGCTTGATGGATGTCAATCTTGGTCACATGCACACACTCATTTATTTGACATGCCCATTAAAAATAGCTACAGCGTTTAGGACAGTGTGGAAAACAGTAATCCGCTCATCTCGCTCCACTCCAGGCAGGGGTCGTAACTCGTCCATGCCGGCTTGTCCAGATGGCGGGTAGGGATATCCGTCCCATCTGCCAGCCCAGAGAGGTACAGCGTACAAGCAGATTATTACTTCACTGACACACTGATCTACTAGCATGCCTCCACTCGATGTGCATTAATAGGGAGTAAAAGCACTGAGTTGCAGTGAACCTAAGGGGCATTTTGGATCTGTTAGAACTCCACCATCACTGTCTGGCACACAGATGTCAAAATAAAGGCAGAACATAAAATCCCTCAAGATGCCAGTGTGTGAATTTTGTTAAATCTGGGGGCGGCTGCTCAGGAGGCCAGTCTGAGTCTGTGTGTTATAGAGTTGGACTAAGAGGATTAGCGAAACGCCTATGGCGAGCCTGGATACGAAGAGCTGTAGAAATCCCACTGCAGCCACAACCCCCACCCTAACAAGACTCACCCCACTTGCTGAAAAGATGAATATATGCCATACCCTGATGGGACATTAGTCTACCACAATCTGGCCTTTGACCTCTCTCTAATTGAGCCACGTCCAAAATGTAAAGTCCACAAAAACATATGTTTTTAAACATAGCGACAGCAAAACACCAAACACAGACAGCTGAACACTGCGGAAGTCTCACACCACACAACGGTTTAATATGGAAGGATAAAAATGGTCACCACAGAAACCAATACGGTGACCAACCTAAAAATATAACATCCCCTAGAGTGGATCTCAGACTAACCATGGAAAGATGGTTATTGAAACATGAACCAATTTTAGCTTTAAAAATGGAAAAACTCTCTAAAGACAATTTTCAGATCTGTGGTTGCTGGACTTGTATTGAACCCAGCTGTGATGGGTCTTAAGACACAGATCAATCGACGTGACGGCTCCAAAAAGTCTGTCATCTGACTTCCTCCTGAGTCCGAGTCTTTATGAAACACACACGGCCATGACCATAAACCATAAATGGACTCCGCAGGCAAGAGGAAGCGGTGAACATGGGACACAGAGCGTGGCAGTTTGACACATCAACACACGTGCGTGCACACACACACAAACACACACCGTAGAAGCCAAAGACTATGAAGCGCTCTAAATAAGGTGATTACTCAGAGTAAAAGCTGCACGAGTTAATAGGGGGAAATCATAAAATCATTCTTGATACACTATTCTCCCTCTTTGGACTGCTGTATATATATATATATATATATCTTTGTTTGAATTTAAGCGGGTTGGTCAAAGGTATCATGGGTGAAAGGACTCCTAAAGTCTGAAAAGTGAAGCCTGTAAACCCGATTCAGTTCTAATATCCAACAGGGAGAAACACACAGCTTCAAAACGTCAAAATACACAGACAACAGAAAAAATATATATTTTCCTTTTGAGTTTATCATTTACATTTTCTTCCATACAGCTTGATGTAGTTTAATAAAAATATTGTATCAAACAACATTACATTGAAGTTAAAGTTTAGGAAAAGATACTGATTCGTACTACGTAATGTACATTGACTTAGAGAGACTACAATCTGTTTCCGGTATCTGAAAATAAAAATATTAAATGTTTCCTCAGCTACCACACACGGTCAGCCAGTTGCAGGAGGCATGTTAGGGTGTGGTAACTCCCAGAATAGACTCACTTTGGATGGTAGTGGTCTATAATCCAACGTGTGGTGTCATTGTGGCCTAGTAGGTGTTTATAATATAATGTGGGTGTTTGTCACAGTTAACAATTCCTGATTTAGTGCAACATGTTTACTCTGACTTTTCATTGTCTAACCCCAAAGACATTTTGATACATTGCTAGGGATCATTTAAGGAAATTTACAGAGGTGGGCAATCCATCAGTACTGATGGATTTGAAGTCCCACAATCTTTTATTGTCGGTTTTCTGGTGAATGCCAAACGATGGGAAACTTGAAAAAACACATTTAATATGTCTCTACAATAAACTCAACTTTTAGTGGAGACACAAAAACATGACAATGTGTAAGTACACGGCACGGACACGCAAAGATTAGGCATCCATCTACCAGCTGTTTGTCTTATATATAAGTGTGTGCGCATGCATGTTATTACGGATTCATTAATGCGTGAGTGCGAGCACACACACTTGTACACTTTGACCTACATAATGCTCTCGACGATCAACCCCAAAGAAATCTGTGTTAATCAGCTGTGTCTGTGGCTAGTCTGTCTGCTGCTGCTGCCCCTACTGCTAGCTGGGTGACAAAGCAGCTCAGAAGACCTCATTAGGAGCAAAAAAACAATAAGCTTGGATTTTCACTTCTCTGAGCATCCCTATCCCTGAATTTTAAACATCTTAAGAGCATTGTAGATGCAGCCTTGGGGGTCATGTTAAGGCAACTGTGATCACAGTGCTTATCAGTGCTGTTTTTATTTATCAAAAAAAACATTATTGGGGCAGAATGCACAGTACTCTAAAACATATTACAGTTTGTCGTTTGTCTTAAGGATTCATTAGACCACTTCACGTGCAGTAAAAAATAATAAGTATCCAGCAGACTTAACTTTGTAAATTCTTCCTGGTCACATCTCATTTGCATGGACATATGCCCAATTCATAGGATTTACTCATAATTGTCCCCTGAGCCGATAAAAACACAGTATATGTCAGGCACATAAATGGACCCGATTTCTGATTGGGAACACTTTAATAAACAGTGCTAGCCTGCAAATAATAACAAGATACGACTGTTGCCTAAAGTTTTGTTATGTCTGACTATCTGGGTCTGGGTATATCGATTTAAGTTATTTCTAACAAAGGTCACAGCGATTTACAGTGAAAATCAGAGTGCATGCTACTTGCCCCTGGTGCCAAAAGTTATTGCAGATTTTGCTACCTCTGAAACAAGAGCTTTCAGGATCATGCAATCCCACGCTCAGAGGCTTGCCGACCTCTGATCACTTTCCTGAGAGAACATTTTTCTCGACTTCAAAGCTCAGCCTGGCACTGTTTATCCCAGTCAGCAGTATGGTAGCAAAGCACGGGTTTAGCATTGAGAGAAGAATCAAAATGGCCATGAAAGGTTGAAAGCACTAATACAATTCCAAATGACATTTGCCTCTGTGGCCTGTGTTTCACGTGGTATGCATGCAAAGTGACCACTTGGGATGGACAACCACTAATAATCACTGAATCAATAAACATTTACATTTGGATGTGATTTCCAATAATCAATAAATCTTGTTATATTAGTTATATATTCACAGTTTACACTATTACACATCAACGAGTTAATTAACAAAAAAAAAGCCTTACCTCTTGAGTTGGTAGCCATGTCCGCCACTTTCTGAAAAGCATCTAAAAAGGCCACAGCTGCCAGAATTGTTGTCCTAAAATATGTTGATATTGTATGATAATATAGCAAATCACAATAAGAATTCAGTAAGGTCAAGCCTCTGATAAAAGTGCTCCTCACCTGAGTTGAGAATGCAGTTTTGTAGCCTTGGCACTAAAGTCTTCCCACACTGGGTACGAGCTCTAAGAAGAGACAGAACAAGAAAATGAAATGAGTTAAACATACTGTATTATTCTTAAACATCATCTCATCTGCCTGTTTCCACTTGACTATGGCTGCTCAGTTTCACAGGGGTTGATGTCTAGATTCAAATATGGCCGTGACAGTGTAAACTGCAATGACTTCCTATCCTGAGGCAGGAAACGGGTCAGTGTAGTAACTTCAATATCCTGTTGTGGTTTTCTTTTTTTATTGCTGTGAGCTGGTCTTTAAATGGATGTTCTATACTGTAAGTCAGATTCACATGAACGCTTCTATCATTATGTGCTCCCATGCAAGTCTTTAAAGAAATCTGCAGTGGATTTAGCCCAAGTTAATCAGTCATTGCCTTGAGCTAGAAGAACAGAAGTCAAAGATGAAACCCATTCAAGGCCGGATCCCCCTGAGGGAAGGGGGAAGCCAAGACCCAAAGATTCACTTTTTACTGACAGACTACAACATCTAATGGGAGCCAAAACATTACATATTCTGCCTTTAAAGATCACAAGAAAGGCATCAGTGCAGCTCAAGACATCCGCCAAAGCTGAACTGTTACAAACAAACACATTTGTTTTGGGCTACATTTGTGTTTGTTTGCCCATCTGTTTTAAGAGTTAACAGGCTCCTGGTTTGTGGAGAAATACATAAAACGCTGGGGATGGTGGTGATAGGCTCCATTGTGCAAAACTGAAAAAAAGAATTTTGGGATATTTCCCAAATTTGTCATGTTCAATTCCAATGGAAGTTTGCAAGAAACTTTTCGGAAACTCACCAGCCCATCTAAATATAAGTCAGATTGCTTTACATAAGACTTGTGCTGGACTGGAACACTCCAATATGCCTAATGTTGTGTCCGCTGAACATATTGTCAGCGTATATCTCAGCCTCTCTGCCTCTTTAATGATGTCAAGCGATATAGAAAATGGATGGATGAAGGGAAGTTGTGACATTAGATGTTGAGAAAAGTGGTCTATCCTGGCTGCACGCTACAATAAGAATAAAAATCAAAAATTGAAAAAGGAAATCAAACAGTACACACTTTAGACGCTTTAAAGTATAGCGGTCAACCCCCCTCCAGCAATCCTTCCACTTGAAGAGCTTTGCAAAGCATTACTTAAAAGATTGCCTCAACTGTATCATTAAATATGTATTTTTATGATGGTGACTGAATATTCCTATTGATATCATTTCCGAATGAATCAAAATCAAAACTGATTTGCTTTGTGTGTTAGTGTGAGAGTGAATTACCTCACATGAAATCACTTTTTCTGGTGCTTCAAATCTTTTGTTGATCAATCATTTTTGTGTTTCTTTACTCACAACATCTGCTTCCGCATTTCTCTTATTGCTGCAGTTACATAATGAGCAAATGCGGCTAAGATCAAGACAATTTGCCCATGTGCTTAGTGACTTACATTTTGTGTATGCTTTTCCTGTTGGAGCACACTCTATTGTAGACAGTAACATTAATCAGTCTTATGTACACAATTGAGATCACCACAGGAAACTGTGGGTCTGTGCAGCCCCCGGGGGCAAAGCTGGTCTGGCAGGCTTGTGTTGACCAGCCAGGCGGCAGGAATGAGGTCAGATCTCTGTCTAGGACAGTGGACACGGACAGTGCTGACTCAGGGCTTCAGCTTCATTCAACTGCTTTTCAATACTTTTTTTACTTTGCCTGTCTCTCCATGTGCTCAACACAAAAGGAAATGCCTGAAACTAAATCAGAGTCTGCCAGTTGCTGAGAACTAATTTGGCTGGACTTTGACAGAGGGTCCATAAATAGTCAGCCAGTACAGCAGTATGGAGCCCTGCCAGCGAGCGATCAATAAGATGCTTGATGTACTTGCAAAGCTCTTGTAAACATAAAGTAAGACAAGCTACAGAAACACTTTTTGGAGGGCCGTCTCTCAGGCCTAATGAACGTGTTCGCACTTTCCATCTGTTGTCGTGAACAACCAAGGACCACCCGGGTTCAACTTCCTTCACTTGAACCCTCCTCCCCCACTACACAACAAACACATGCTTGAATCTGGGTCGTGCATAATGGGATAAAAACATTTGCTTCTTTCCAAGCTATTTCACTTTAGCGTTTGGGTATTCCAAATAAAATGCCACATCAAATCCTCAAATCAAATACACTAGAAAGCACATTATATAATATTCCAAGCGGCTTTTTTTGGGGAGGGTTGTTACATTAAAAGCGTTCCTCCAATTTAATTTTAATCTGAGACTTTAATCTGGTAAAAATGTACAAACTGGGACTACAAAGGACTAGAGTCAGCCACAAGAACATTGTTACGAGGGCACAAAATTATTTTAATTGTAATAATGGGTTATTACATATATTTGCTATTACTGTTGCGGAATCCTATTGTAAACTCTTTAAATTTGCACTCGTGGTGGAGGTTATTCTTTAAATAGACATAAACAAATGCACCATGATTGCTGTTCTGTA
Source organism: Syngnathus typhle (assembly GCF_033458585.1). Classification (NCBI taxonomy): domain Eukaryota; kingdom Metazoa; phylum Chordata; class Actinopteri; order Syngnathiformes; family Syngnathidae; genus Syngnathus; species Syngnathus typhle. Next base: position 9,466,499 of record NC_083744.1, read on the forward strand.
GCGAGGAATGGCTATACTTCATAAACTAGACAGGCAAGTTTGTTTACTCAACTACAGAGTATGAGACCTTTAGTATGGGTAAAATATATTTATTATTATCAACATTTTCAATTAAAAAACCCAAATGTTACTTGCCTGTAATATACAATGAAATCCCATACATGTAATAATAATAATAATAGTAATAATAATAATAATAACAATAATAATAATAATAATAATAATTTAAAAACATTATAAAATCACGTGGAGCCTGTCGTACTGTTCAAAAGTACGTGCAGATTTTTTTTAACTATCATACAAGGAATATTATGCAAATAACATAAAGGAAAACGTGTTTCATCTCCCACTTTGTCCTGCAGGGCTGTTTGCAGTACAGAAGTGGAGGAGGGGGGCGAGTAAAGACACAAAGGCAGTAAAATTATTTCTGATCACCAACTGTGCAGCAACAAGATTGCTGATTATTTAAATGTATATTTTACCTTCATGTCGTTGACAATAGCCTGGAACAAACCACCCAACGCCCCACACTCCTTCTCCGCAGACTCCATGCTTTCAGAAATTAAAATAAAAAAATACTATCGACAGCCTTTTCAAACATCAGACACCTCTGCTGCGCGCATCCGTCTTTAGTTGCCCACCAAACAGAGGACGCAAACCGGCAAAACCTGCAGCCAGCAGCACTTGGTGTTCCGTTCCAAGGCACCGGTCTCGGGTTCGGTCAGGCGCACCAGACTACTGGATGGAGGCGCGTCTTCCGTCAGCAAGGAGAGCTAAAGCTGGGAAACGTGTAGGGCACATGCACAGGAGCGCCACATGATCTCTCGCACACACACAAAATAGAGCTCAGTGGTCCTGTGAAGAGGGCAGAAGGTGCCGGAGGCGCGGGTTCGAGACGCGGGAGCGCGCACTGTTGTTAGCTGGTGCAGCAGATGTCGAGGAGCCTCTAGTAACACGATCCATGGGAATGAAAAGGGGGCGGGTCGAGGCTTTTTTCTTCTTTTTTTTCTTGCATCTTCACGGATTTGAAGAGGGAACAAGGAGGAGAAACCTCTGTACCCTCCACCCCATGCAAACAAGAGTCAACCGGCGTGTCTATTGGACTGCTCGCTGCGATGCAAAGCAGGATTTCCTCCGTTGAGTGCCCGAGCGAATATGTCCTCAAACACGCTAGGATCTTATTGTTTTCATGTGGGGCACGATGATCATCTCTTAAAACCATATTGGCTCACATTCGAAAAATAAAAAGTCCATCCTTACCCCATGGGGGTGCTGGAGCCTATTCCTATCAATCAGCCTACCAAGCATGTTTTGGGGATGTGGGAGAAAACCCACGCAGGCACGGGGAGAACATGAAAACTCCACACAGGGAGGGTCAAAGGTGAAATCGAACCCGCACCCTCTGAACTGTGAGGCGGACGTGCTGACCAGTGCGTCACCATGTTGCCTCCATCTATTTAATCTACTCTACTCTGTGCATTTCTCCATCGCTACAGACTCAAAGTTCACTAAAGTTCACCTTTGCCATATTTCCGACAGTATTTCTTGCCAGACATTTTGCTCTATTACAACTTATTTTTCCTCTTTAGATGTTTCGCTGAAGTTTTGCCAACAACAGAAAATTAGGTAACCACAGTTGTTACATGTAATTATATCCCTTGCTGCAAGGGGCCTTGCAGACCCCCATACTAGAGAAAAATATGACTTTGGTAAAGGGTATTTATAAGGGAATCCAATCCCCAGCTATGTGTAATCAGAGCAGGACCAAACAAGTGAAGAAACACGTGACTAATTCAGCTGTAACATTAGAACAGAGATTAACACAACCACAAAGAAAACAGCAATTGCTAACATTTTGATTGTCAACACGTGAGGATAAATTTTATATATACCATATGTCTGGCTAATATGATCTTGCACTTCATGAACAAAAATCCAAGTCAGCGGGTTTCCACACTTCAAGTAGAACCAGGTTGGACAGAGTCCAATCGCTGATATATATAAAATAAAAAATGCTAACTACAGTATCATAAAACATTAGAAAAGGGAAAAAAAGTGCACTCACTAACTCAGTACTTTTCCAGGTAAACTTTTGGTCCACAGATAAAATATGGTGAAATATCCAGTCTATTATTCTACTATTCAATTTATTTATACTCTAATACTAGTCCTTATAATATTTTGGAGGGGGGGGGGGGGGGATTTTGCTGGACACGTGGTAGGACATGTTATAAATTTGCTTCGCGTGCTGGCATCTCAGGAAAAAAAAAAACATTAAATGGAAAAAAAAAAAATCCCAAACTCAGATGCTGACATTCCTTTTCACCACCATCATCACCACCCCCCTGGAAAGACAGCATGTTCTGTTCTTTGCCATACCACTGATACATGTGCAAATTTGCAAGCGCTTCCATAATGCAGTAAGGATAGCTTCTGTTTCGTCTCACTCTGGCAGTAAGACTCTCCAACTGAAAGCAATCATGTACCTCAAGCACTCTGGGCTGGTGGGACTACAAAGATTTCAGGGGCTTATATAACCAACTTCGCAGACGCCGACGTCTGGGAGTGTTGTTTCGAAAAAGAATTCACATTTGACCCGATTCAAAGAAAAGCGCTCCGCTACTTCATTGGCACGTGAAATACAGGAAAGGAAGTGTAGTGCGATTTGGCCTTTCCTCGTACTGTAGATTGTTTTTGCAATGTGGGCAACATAGGCTGGTATATTGTAGCCTAATGTTATGGCAAAGTTAAAAGGTGGAGCTATTAAAGCCAACGCCTGTTTTGTTTTCTGGTCTTGCCTGCTGTTGCACAATAAATAGCTTTTCACCTCCTTCTGGATGGCATTTAAGGGTATTAACTGTTCCCAGCAACATTGGCCTTGCCCAAAAGTGTCTGGCTTCCATGCAAGAAGAAAAACACCTCCTGATATACGGTGACTTTTCCTCTCGCAGTAAGGTTCAACCCATGATTTAACAGGAGCCCTTAATTGTTTAGTCTGCTTCCTCCTCGCAATTGAAGGACTAAATCCAAGAAGCTGTGACCTTTCAAACAAAAACATTTCAAATATTAAAGTTGGCAAAGCATAGCCCATTTTGAGGGTGCTCAAGCACCCGTAAATTTAATCTTAGCAATTTTCAAATTCGGGGGAAAAAAAGGTATTGATTTATCTTCACCCTCTATCATATTCAACCATACTACAAAATTATATAGCTGTATTGTATTTGCCTGACATGTATTTTTATATTCTCTAGGCTACTCTAGAAAATGTCAGTCTCACTAACTTTATCGCCGTAAGTGCAGTCACACCCTTCCAGGATATTCAGACCAACCGAGCAGAAGCTCGTCTGTGTTTACCAAACACTTGACTGACATTTGTGCCTATCTAATTTCTATTTCATCTATACACAGTGTTCAACACAACATTCTGACGGAGCTCTGAAAATTGGGTCCTGATATACGCGAGTTTGAAACTCTGTAAACAGGCGTGGCCTGCGATTTACTGGCAACCATTTCAGCGCTGTAGCGAAGATAGGCCTCCATTTATTTGTTGCATATATTCTACATCATTAATATTTTCTGACTGGCTCTGAAAATTCCCAGTGGCTCTTGTTTGGCATAGTTACCAAATATAGGTCATATAGTATACGTTATGTGGAAGGATTGTGAATTCTAAGCCAAAACTTTGATAATTACAGTCCATGGAAATGAAAATACCAATGGCATATGAAGAATCCAGATGAAAAGCAAAAACAAAACTGACAATTGAGTACAAAATCTGAATATTACTTCAAACGGGAGTTTTTAATCATCGTGATGGTGCATGCAATGCTTCACAAGGACATTCTGAGACCTGATAAATATAAACTACCATACAGTAATTAGTGGAGCAGATGGCCTTCATCATTCCTGAGTGTCAGAGGGTCGTTCTTCAAAGATAAAAAGCTCTGCATGTCAACACATCACAGATGGACAGTGTTGTCTCGGGAAAAACGCATCGTAATCAGCTGCATGCACTTTTCTCACTGCATCGTTTCAAGACATCGTCGAATATGGTTGGATGGCAATGAATGAGATCATGTCACCAGTTTGCCTGCTCTCCTTTTGCCCTCTGTGCATTGCTGTCCATTTCTCTCTTTCAACCCTCCGAGATTCTAAATAATTTAAACGTCTCTTGTTACTGCTTAAAAAGACTAATTAAGAACGGTATCTCTTTAAACCTGTTGAGCACTGGTGTTGCTGTGGGGTGGTTAAAAGAGGCATTCTCAACATTTACACAATAATCGTTGTCAACTCACCAAAGCATCAGTGCAAATGCTTTGTCTCAGAGCATTCATACAATGCCCATTTCATATTTCATATGTCCAGCTAGCTCTACACTTTCCATACAGAGCAGCCAGAAGAATTCACATGCAAAGTGACATCTGGAACCAACATAATGTACACAAACCCTCTGTGGTGTCAAAACATAAATCAGTGTAAAGCCTTGACATAAACAAGGACAGAGAGTTATTCATGGATATCGAATGTAGCTCTGCAAGAGTCCTTGATTCGGTTTATCTGATAGGCAGCCAGGACATTACAACCCGAATGATTTGGTGACTGAAAAGTGACATTGTTGATGCTGTGTCATTTTGATTTATTCTAATTCAAACTAACGAGCAAAGCGTAAAAACAATGCACTTATTCTGCCAGCCACTCTTCCCTATAGACAACTGAGACAAGCAGAAGTGTTGAAGCTCAGCCTCTGATTAACACCAAGGATGAAGCCTAACAGATCAGGGTCATGCCTGCCTCCCCCAGAAACAAAACGTGCAGTCAGATTCATCTTTACGCTGACCTGGGTCATATCAGTTGTTTTAGCATTGCTGCAATTCCACATCTACTCCCTCCTGAGGTCCGCATATGGACGGTCCATGTGAGCTCTGCATCCAAATGTGAATGCCATACATATCCGCATGTGGATACGCATGTGAACTCAGAGAGGAAAAAATGTGACTTGACACGTTCTGAAAATAAACCACAGGGTCATGACAGAAAGAGGGAGCTTGTCCATGTGCTGCTTGCTGCTGGTGCTGTGTGTTAGAAGGGAGGACTTGCACGGAATGTTTTTCTGTCTGCGGCAGAAACAGCAGAACTCCCCAACTTCTGAGTGAACTGTCAACTGTGTGTGTGATTGGGAAGACACAACAAGCAACTAAAAGATTGGCTTGAAGGAAGCACCCCCTTGAGAGTCATGGACCCGAAGGTCACGCAAGAGAAGCTTGTTAAATTCAACACCAACCAGAGGAGAATGCAAGTGAAGCAATAAGCAAAACCCAAAACAACAGAGCAGCATTTGGAAAGAATGTAGAAATCATTGTTATTTAGGTCATCAGTCACGTTGTCACTTTTAAAGTTAGGACGTACAAATCAACGAGCAGTGCAGTGATAGCACATCTTTGAATCATTTAGTCAGCTGATGCTTAAATGTGCGCACGGGAACTTTTCCTGGCAAAGTTACATCAAGTACAGAATAGATGAATGATTACGACTAAAAAAGGCTCAAATTGTGACTGCATTTGGGCTATTTAATAGAAAGTAGAGTCAGATTGAGTGTGCAAAATGTATGTACTGAGTGAGCACAAGCAAACTCAATGAAAATTGGGCAAATTAGGAATGAAGCAGTCCATACTAGGCTTAAAATTCAAAAACGTCTTAATTGTCGAGACAATGTTTTAAAAAGAAAATTAACATTCATAACTGTCATAAGTGTGAAATTAGCAATTAAACATTCAAAATAATGCATTTTGTGGTCACTATAATACTATTAAGGCATGACAGGCAATATTATCTCTTGTATTCAGGAGGTCAGTATTTGCATATAAAGACTAGATGAAGCACTGACACTGCAATAAGTTAGATTTCCACTTTTGTCAAAGTGCTTACAGCTTCCATCAAGTGTTATGCAGTCAATTCCTCAGTGCGCATTTGCTCAACAACTCTCACTGCGCTCTCAGGCCCTTCTTTGTTGTTCAATGTTTTCATCTGTCTACTGGCTTGTTATGTTTGGGATCGAGGAATTTTATTCCCTTGTGAAATCTAGTTGTTGTTTGTGCGCTCTCTATTATTTAATAGGGTTCATTACAAAATGCTAATAAACAACTGAAGGGATGTAGAACAATTCAGCCGGGCCAACAACTGTTGCATGTCTTTTATTAACAAAACCGCCCAGTCATCCATGTACACTGGCACGCTTTGCTTAGTTTTGAATTTTTGTCTTTCTGTGGCATTACCAGCTACGAACAGTGTTTCAGTATGTTTGTTCTCCTATTGCTAAATTACAAGACTCTGTGTTTGCTAAAAAAAAAAAAAAAAGCAAATTTGGCTGATATCATTCCTATGATCCTCTGAACGGTACTATAATTACAAATACATGACTAGTTTCACAAATGCATTTGCTAATAAGTGTAAACAACATTTGGGGGAGTTCATGAAAAGTGAGATGATACTGGCTGTCATTATTAAGGACGTCGGAATGAACCAGGTCACATACATGAAAAACGTGTGAATAAATCTTCCACAAACATATAATCCATTAAAACAGCAAGGCAAGGTGTCATCAAAAAGGAATGCAACCTAATGCATAGCTTACATTAAACACCTAATACATCTTATCACAAAGAAAAAGAGACTCCCAACCAAATTCTTGACTCTCATCCAATCCAAGTTGAACTAATCTATCATCGTGACTAAATTCTATTTTCTGCAGAGACACAAAATTATGCAGACTAAAGCACTTTGTGCTGATCTCGTCTCATGCGTACCTCTACCGAAAGCCTATTTCATGGCGTTTGAGTTCAAAACAAAAGCACAACATGCAGTGATTGTCTTGGGTTAATTACGTACAAACGCATGAAATTGAGGCACAAGAGGAGCAGCACAAGTTTAAGATGCTGGACCAACTTGAGACTGAATAAGGCAAACGATCACTGTAAAGTCAAAAGGTGAGCAGCAATACCCCTGATAAAATTATGAAAATATTTCTGAATTGTTCAGGGGGGAAAATAATGAAATGTGGGTACTTTATGTCTTATAGAGAGGTTTCCTTGGACACGGGCACAACAGGCTTAAAGGTTAAGATTTCTGTGAAGGTGTGACCTACAGAAAAACAGGAAGAAAAAAAACAATACATATACACAAGTAGAATAAAAATGTGTAGTGGCACTGATTCATGTTTGATTTCCCTTTTTGCCTTACGTTTCCACTGTTCCAGGGCTAGGTCTGTGTTGTCCAGCGAGTGGTCGTACGGCTGAGCTTCCGTCTCCTCCTCTGGTTCCCGAAACTCGCTGAAATATGGCAGCAAGAGAGCGTCCGCCGCTGTTACCCTGCTTTCCGGATCCAGCAATAACATGCGCTCCAGCACAGACACAGCTGAAGAAATGAGGTGGGACAGAAAATCAATTTAGTGGAGGAGAAAATAAACAAGTGAAAGGTGAGGAAAATACCGAATCTGATTCAAAAGTAAACACGTCATACCTTGTGGATTGGCTTTGGAGAACACTTTTTGAAGGTCTTTCTTTTCGACTTTTTGAAGACCTTTGATGTAGCATTTGGCCTGAAAATAAAACGCTGACAATTAATTAAAAGAAAAGTCAAAATCGACATTCATATGGGAAAATCTGAATATTCAGTTAGATTGTCAACAGAAGCAGGCACCGTGTGATTTAATGAACGAATCATGGTTGGGTTACTTGTAATGTGTTATAGAAAATACAAGTCGATTTTTATTATTACTCAAGTTTGTATTTGTTTGCTGTTGTCTTATTTAAACTCACATCATCTGATTGTAGTTTGGCTATAAATTCCTGTGATGGTGTTCCTGTGATCTTCATGATCTCAGTCAGCTGATCAAGGTCTGATAAACTTGGGGTTAAGGGAACAAAAGGTGACGTCCAATTCAAAATGCGTATTACAAAAAGACAAAACTGGAACATCTTGTGGACAAAAAAAGAGGAACGTTTTAAAGGATACGGTCATTCCCTTTAAAAAGAGGTTTCCCTATTAGCATCTCTGCCATGATGCAGCCTACTGACCAAATATCCACTGGGGAAGAAGCACAAGACAGACCATTAATACAAACTTGAATGCTTTGCTTCAACTGGAACAACAAATTGGCATGTTGAGCGAGCGCCATCTCGTGGGTCATAAGTGACGGTACATGGGATTAACTCAGACAAATGCAGCTCGGGTGCCTCATATTGCAGGGTCACAAAGCAGACTTTAACATTGTTCCTGAATTAAATCAAGCTTTTTAAGGCCATCCGTGCATGTGTTAAAAGATTTTATAGCATAGTAATACTCTGTTCTATACTAAACATACAAACTAACAAGCAAAACAAACAACAAAAAGCTGAAAATGTCACCCTGCATTAAATAATTTCTACTTTTAAAACGTGGTGGCAAAATGGATTAAATATGCCATCATTATATCAGTAATGTTAACTATTTTAACAAAGAACTGAGATGCGAACAAATAAAAGAATTTGAAAAATTCAGCCATTACCAATAGAATACTATTTTGTCTTTATTCTTAATATTGTTATTGGCATTTGCAGTCACTCATAATATTGACAGCAACATCAACAAAATGAATGTGCCAGGATCCCACTCAAGCTGAATTATGAATCTCACTGAATTGGGTCTCAAAACAGACAAAGTATGCACACTTTTCCAAAGTGCAGTGACATAGCAAAAAATTGCCATTGTGTTAACTTAAATTAAACTCAACGTATAAATAGTTCAGTAGGTTTTAAAATCCAAAGACAAAATGTAGCTGCCTGATTGGGTTCATTTGCTAAATGATTTTTGGTGATCCACGTCATCAGCAGCTGGACACATTTGAGCCTGGAAGATGGCAACATTTCGTGATAAATCACAATTGGTAGCAGCAGCTTTGCGTTGAGAAGCTGAGTGCAACAGTAGAACTCATACACACAAGTGTATGTAGCGTACATACAGCCAAAACATTTCATTAAATTGAAAGCACTTTGCAAGAGATAATCTATTACCGGTCTGGCTGTAGTGCATCCAGCTCAAGATGACTTCTGGGGCTCGGTACCAGCGAGTCACCACATAGCCTGTCATCTCACTGTCAGCCTGACGTGCTAAACCAAAGTCCAAGATCTGACATGACAGGACAGGTGAATTCACAATGATGCCATCAAGAATACGTGATTGTGACACTCAGTTAAGTCCCTTTACCAGTGCGACACTGCCATCTTTTTCGATACACATCGATTAATCGATGTAATGCTCTACGATTTATTGGCATCGATGCTAAATGTAAACATCGATTTATATCGCCGTGTTTGACCTCGGACATTAGACGCGACTTTATTTTGAAATCCAGTTCATTGTTGCTTGCTTCCTCTTTCCGGGAGCAGTGAGCGGCGTGTGGTGTTGTGAGCAGAGCAGGCACGTGAAAGGGGAGTCGACAATTAGTACGCGGCTCCTGGGCTGGTGCTATGGCTAGTGTCCAAAAAGACGAGGAAATTGGCTCCCCTTTAGGCTTCAAGTCATTCTTTGGAAGCACTTTGGATTCCAAAGAAAAGATGACTCAACGGACAAGACACGTGCAGTTTGTAAATCCTGCCATGCGGTGATCAAATATTCAGGGAGCACAAATCTCGCCGCACATTTAAAGAAAAAACACCACATCAAAGTTCAGTGTTAAAATGCGCACTTTGTATACTACAATACACTTGTAATTTCCTAAATAAAGAGTTTGCAGTACCTTGTTGATTTTGCGTATGAATTGTTATAAATCAGGATATTGGTCTATATTTTTTATTTAAAAAAAAAAAAAAACAATCGTAGAGCACTATATCGCGATGTATCGTGAATGAATCACAGCAGGCTCTAAGATATCGGCAAATATCGTATCGTGGTTCTTTGTATCGATATGATATCGTATCGTGACAAAACCCGCGATTTACACCCCTATAGTTAAGACCAAGTGTCTTTATTGGTAATACTATAGTTTTTCCAGTTAAATGTAAAAGGATTATGGAAACAAAATGTAATATTGGAACATGTAATTCCTTCTTTTAAATTATTATTACGTTTCATGTTTTTGGGGTTATCAGGGTGTGTGCGTGTATACCTTGAGCTCACAGTCTTGGTTAATGGCAAGATTTCCTGGTTTAAGGTCCTGAAAAGTTCACATGAGCAGACAGTGTCAATACACTGTACAAAGAAGTGAAGAAAACGAGAGAGGTGAGCTCACATAAGACACCTTGTTATGTTGAGTAGATCACACACAGTGAAAATCTGAAGAATTTAAGCAAACTTACCCTGTGGATGATACCAGCGGAATGAATGTACTGCAATAAAATAGCATATGTGAGATTTAATTAACAGAACAATGGGATCCACAGATTGTGAACAAGTCTAATGAGAGTTCTCCACCTTGAGCCCTTTGAGGATCTGATACACCAAATATTGGATTTTTTCTTCAGACAGCCTCTGCAGCTTCATCACTTTGCCCAGGTCCGACCCCATGTATGGCATCACTAGGTAACTAGCAGGTCAAGAATTAATGCAAGTGTGAGACGTAATGTGGTTAAAAAGGAATGTTCTGTATATAATTGGCACTTACAAATCATTAAATCTGTCCAAAGAGAGATCCGCAGTAAACACATCCAAGAGACCGATCACCTGCCGCGAACAGACCATACAGCCTAATTCAAATATTTGGAGTAGTACGAAAAAGAAATAGTTGATCTTACGTTTTCATGTTTCATGTGTTTGAGGAGTCTCAACTCCCGGTAGGCTCGTTTGGCAAACAGGTCGGACTGAAAAGGTCGATACAGCTTCTTGATGGCCACTTTGGCTCTGGTTCTGACATCCACGGCTGAGCTGAAAGAGAGGAAAATAGCTACATAATATTAGTTTTCATTTTTAATAGAAAAATCTTATTCAAGCAAGTAACAAGTCATTAATCATTGCATTCCTCTCAGTCTACATTCTTGACAGGCCACAACATGAGATACACTTGAGACCCAAATATAAAATCATGTTAATAAAAATGAGCAATTTCTAAAAATATAAGAAATATTGTATATCTCAGTATGGTAGTACAATTGGTTACTGAACAAACATACCCCTGATTGATGTCTTTCAAAATGCAATTTGTTGATGTGCTATAGTGACTCTCAAGAAACTGCAAATGTAGCTACTGAACAAACTAACAAATCAGTTTGGGCTGGTATCAAACAATAACACCAATAACTTTGGTTGTGTTATTCAAGTATTATTGGTTGTTTTTGAGGCAGCAGCTCAAGCAGGGTCCGCCCACTGTGTTCGTATATCATGACAGTAGAATGAATGCGCTCAGCAAGACACGCATTGCTTCCGCAGCCTTCTAATTTGGGGATCACATATTTTTTTTAAATAAACACTATGCAAGGTTGCCGCCATGGTTTTCTTCATCGTTCAACTAAAAAGCGGATATTAAAAAAAATAATAATAAATAAATAAAAATAACGCGTCCAAATGACGCTCTCCTTTGTTAAACAAGACACAATGAGGTTGCTTGGCCGTATAACATCTGTTCCTCCACGGCATCACCTATCCGCACATACGCAAAAAGACAAAATGACTTTTACATGGGTTTGTCCAATTTCACTCACCATACCGTCCCGTATGCTCCTGTCCCCACCTGCTTCAGATCACGGTACCGATCCGGTACCTCCCATGAGGTTTTGTTAATTTCCTGCCGATAGTAGCCTGGTCTGACTCGTCGAGACATTCTTGGTGTGAGAAATTGAAGGAAATTTAAGATGGATTATTTTTCTCTTTGGTAGTTCAGTCTCTTCGGGACCTACTCGTCTATTGTTCGAGCTCGTGTGCGTCGACCATTGCGCCCGTGTTTGTATGCGCGTGCGTCAGGAGCTGTTCAGGGTGCGCCCTCGGGTCGCGCAAAGACACTCCCGATCTAGTTTAAACGTCTGCCATAAAAGGTGAGACACCTGGAATGTGTGTAACACGACACTACGCACAAAGAAAGGGGCGCGTTCAACTGGTACATCCAAATAACACAGCCCCGAGTCTCCAGAAATGAGATAATTGTCAGGTTTGCTGTCATTAAAGCTTTGTGCAAGCATTTGCGGAAGGTTCAGGACTTGCGAGGACATGTCTTCATCTCAACATGCGGGAAAAATATCTTGCGTAAGTTGCGCCTACGTGGCCATATAGAAATCGATGTTTGTGGGTGAAAGGAGCGTTCATTTTCAGCGTTGCTGTCTTTGTATGATTTGTGCTTCCTAGAACTGAAGGCATTTGAGATTAGTGAAGAACTTTATTAGGATTTCATGCATAGCTAAGCATATAAGATAAGGTGCCACTTGAGTTCCTCTTTTTCGTCTGTTGCAGTTGTGCAACTTTGGACAATCTCAGAATAACATTCCAAAGCAATTAAGTGGTAAGCATATTATGAGACCTAATGAATTCTATTTGGTATATTTCCAACCATTACTTCCACAGTTTATCAGCCTCAGACAGGTCCTTGTAAGACTTTCCGTCTGAGCCGTCATTAACAGCCACCAGGCACCAAACAGACAGGGAACAAGATGGGTTTTTGTTTTACAATATAGAAGATTTAAAAAAAAAAAAAAAAAATCAATATAACCTTTTTAATGTGTGCAAAAGCACATCGTAATTGTATTTGATTTGTCACAGCAGTAGTAATACATTTGTGGCACTAAACTCAACTTGTTCCCTGGCCGTCTTGTACTGCTGATGTTCTCTATGGAATAATGAATTTCAGACTCACTTCCCTGATACCGGCCCACCACACAATGATAGAATTGTGCAAATATTAAAATGTGGAGGGAAAAAAAGGAAGTCAAACACTACCACTTCCCTCATATCTTGGCAGGCCGGATGATGAAGCTCAGGGAAGTTATTATGAAGATCATGTAACACAGATTGCCTGAGACCAAGCTGGAGGTTTGCTGTCATAGGGTACAGGAGTTCGGACTGTCGAGGAAGATGCTACATCTTCCTGTTGCTCTTCGCCATCGTCTCTCTCCCCCTGTTGGGTGACACCGCCTTGGCCCACCCAAGTAGGAACCTCCAGATCCGGCTGAGAGGAGAAAGGCTTCTCCAGAACTTTGAGGACTCTCCGAACCTGAAAAACAGTGTAACTTTCGTTTGTATTCCTCACCTGTCTGCAACACAAACCTGGCACCACTTGAACTAAGATTAATTTATAATCTTGGTCTCATCAGACCACAGGTCACTGTTCCAGTAATTTATCATATCTTCAATTATAATAATCATGATCACAAACATAGTTGATCATACCTCTGAAAAGTCTCCGCTCTCAGCAGCCTCTATTGCATTCTGGGCAATGTAGTTCCGGAGCACCACACGTGGGTTGGTGCTATCCATAACCCTTACCCTCTTCTCTTGCACAACCTGCACGTCACTGTTGCCCTCCAGTTCTTGAGCCAGACGCTTCCTGTCATGGTGATACCGAAAGAGACGTCTAAGAACAGTAACGGAACACCCATCAGCCCATTTCCTGTTTTAACTGTTACTCCCTCCCCACTTTATCAGTGACACTTTGACATCTCTCTCATCCGGGCCTTGTGGTTTAACCACCTCAAGTTCGTTTTACAAGCAACTGTTGCTTTTTCGTGACTGCCTCCAGACACGAGTCCAATCACAGTGTCCACTTCTCCACTGGCATCCCACCTATAGCGTGTGATCCAGCAGGTCCACTCCTCAGTCTGTTTGGTTTTGACTTCTTCCTCGTCGGTCTCCATCAGTTCCTTTAATTTGCTGAGTCGGTTGAGCTGCCTCGCTATTGTCATTCTGTCTGAAATCATCTGGAACAGCGCTGGGTTGCTCTGTGCCATGGAAAGTAGCATCGTCAACTCCCTGGTGAAGGCAGGCAGAGCATACAAATAGCCAGTGCTTGGTACATAGAATGAACACAGAATTGGAACATGACTTGGAGGCACTTGTACTCTTCTGGGAGGATTTTCCAAAAGATCCTGGATTAATGGGGCTCGTTTCATTTCAACTGCCCTTCATTTACTTGCTTGGTTTGACCTCTATAGTGTGTTGTGAAATAATGAACAAGCGGAAATGTGTGCTCGACCAGGTTATCATAGAAAATGTGTGTGTGTGTGGGGGGGGGGGACTTTTATAGCAAATGAAGATTATCTCTATGGAGCATGATCACATGCTCTATGCTGCGTAAACACAGTCACTCCAGGAAATCTGATAACAAATAAAAAAGTATTACATTACTGAATACAGTAAAACATTTCTTTGGAAATACAATCCAGATTACCACTAAATTGCAATGTTGTATAAAACGTACGTAATTGAAATAAAATAGAATGATATCCAAATCCTTTCCGATGAAAATTCGCTTCAGTGAACAAAATATTTAATTTTCAAATGAAGGCTTTTTTTCCTATTCTCTCATTTTTAATTTGAGGCCTGCAAAATGTGGTAAATATGCCCCTGGACCAGCTTTTTTCGCAACAGTGTACAGGCATTAAATAAAAAAATAAAAAAAAAACATATTACAAAAGGTCCCAACTTGACGGGAGGAGTTTGTAGTTAAAGTGTGTCTTAAAAAAGCCAGACACCACATCATCCAGTTAATGTTCAGGCTGCAGTATCTCACCGTGGGTCCATGGTGGGTTTATTGGCATCTTTGAGCTCCTCCAAAGAGGCACACTGCTCCATCAACAGTTTTACAGATTCTTTGACAAGCTCCGCTTCTGTGTCACTTTCTCCCTCGGAGGGACAGGAAATCCGACTTAGACTGCGGAACGTATTGGTGAAGTCAGCCCCTGCACAATAACAGCCCACAAGTTAAAATGAGAAAATCTAAGTTAAAAAATAAATAAATACATATATATATTATTTTTTTTTCTCTCTCTTCTCTTCAGCTTTCTATCTCGGCCCTAACATCAATTACCCATGAGCAGCCAACTAAGAGCCAATATAAGAGCTGCACAATTGACCACTAAGGTCTTACCTGTATTGTGCATGGTTTGCAGCAGTTCTGTGATGAGGATCTCGTCCTCGGGTTCCTCTTTATTCAACAAACCCAGCTTCTTCCTCATATTATCAAGGTAGTATCTGTTATACAAATCCAAATATTCCTCCATAACAGCCTTTGCCCGGTCAGGTGGAAGCTCTGGATCGAGAGCTTCAGCAAACTTGACAAGATTCCAGCGGCAAATAGCTGGCTGAGCCTGGTAAGAGTAGCGTCCAGAGTTGTCGGAAGCGTTGCAAATGAAGTCTGGATCAAACCTGGGGTGAATTAAACATGAAGAAGCATGAACATAAAGAAGGAGAAAATGCAAAGCTCCTGTATTCCATAGCAATCTCACCTATCCATGAAGCCATAGGGACCATAGTCCAGTGTGAGTCCCAGTATGCTCATGTTGTCTGTGTTCAGGACACCATGACAAAATCCTACACATTGCCACTGAGCCACCAGTCGAGCTGTTCGATGCATCACCTTCAAACAAGAAGTCATGAAAGGTGACATGGGATGAAATGCTCTTTTTCTGACATTAACAAAACATGTTAGCATCTTTGTCTAAGACAGGCCACGTGATTTTGGAAAGCATATTTGATACAATATTTAAACATTCTCATCAGATTTGGCTTTCACTTTTTACAGCTAATTTGCAAAATAATTTGACTCGCCACTAATTCATGCAGAGCATCCAAGGCTACATAAAGCTTGCCAAGTGCACAACTTTGAAGCAGGATTGATCAAAAAATATTTTTTAGACTATTGAAAAATATACTTTAATTCATAAAAATTTAATTTTGATATTAAAATTAATTTAAAAAAAATTAAACAAATTAATGCATTCAAACGTCATCCTATGTACATGCTTTAAAAGCAAGTACAGTGAACCACTACATTTGTACTTTGTCATTTTCTAAATTTGCATATTCAAAAATTAGCTCCTCTGTTTTTACCTAATTCTTTTGATGGTGATGACTTTGGCACCATCTGCTGGTTATTTTTACTAAACAGTCTTGCTTTGAATATTTCTTCGATTCCCTCAGCTAAAGAGAGAAACTCAGTGACTAAGCACATGCTGTCACCGTGTCATTTATTACACTACCGTTCAAAAGTTTGGGGTCACCCAGAGAATTTTGTGTTTTTCATGAAAACTAACATGATTGCACAAGGGTTTTCTAATCATCCATTAGCCTTCTAACACAATTATCAAAAGCAATGGACCATTAGAACACTGGAGGGATGGTTGCTGGAAATGGACCTTGAAACACCACATTAACAATGTATAGAGTGTAATCCTGATTAGTTTGGTGTTATCCACATTGAAAAATAAGTGACTGCAAACTTTTGAACGGTAGTGTATATCTTAAGAAGATCGAAAGGGTCTGTGACGTCAGGTCCTAAATTACCACACGTCTCAAACCTGATAAGGTTGCTCAGACATCTTCTAAAAGGTGAGGAAAAGGCAATCAAACCTCTCTAAAGAACGACACGTTTCTCTCCACTCGATCTGAGTACTGCTGCTGGATCTCTGGGTAGAACATCTCAATGACATAGTCCAACATCTGTCCTCGGAGCTCATCGTGTCCATAGCTGGGGCCCTGACGACCTGAGAAGTCATCTGCCTTCTTAAATATCTCAAAAGAACCAAACCTGTTCAGATAGCAGACAAGGGCAACAATCAAATCCAGAAAACTCAGAAACATGATAAACTCAAGCGCATAAATTACTCACCTTAAAAAGGTAGGTGCGATCCTGAGAACCACTGAGCATCTCTCATGTTTAGGGTTTCCGCTGTAGTAGATATCCCTTACGACTTTGCTGTCTGATGTAACAACAGAGCCTGCTCTTGTGGTGGGCACATGCAGGAAATACATGGGCTCGCTGCAGAGGAACTCTCGAATGCTAGAGCGCAACACCTTACGGCCATCGGCTTGTCTATTGAGAGAGAGCCACACTATATCAAGGAGCTGTTTGTTGCCAAATGTATCATTTACATATTATTGTCAACCCAAGACTCCACTGAGCAGTGAGGTTACATACGCCTGAATAAACTGTCAACATGGATTAAGAGGCTGACATTTATATTGACATTTGAGTAATAGTACTTGAATATTACATAATTGCAAATAAAATGCACAATATATCAGTTGCACGATTGTGATATGCTATGGATGTCATTAAATTATCTGGTACAAATGCAAAAACACTTTTGTACCTGGAATAGGGGGTAAGTCCAGCACCTTTCACCTGAATCTCCCATCGGCCACTTGGGTTTTCGTCGGGGTCCCGATTGGGTGCCACGCTTACCTCCCCCAGGTAGCAGGCCGCCCCGTCACCCAACTGACCAGCGAAATGGCCGAACTGGTGGCCACAGTAGCAATGAGCAGCAGGCTCGGATCCAGGCATTACTTTAGAGCCGCTCAGATATTCTGGCGCAAGTGGGTCATCCATGACCTCATCCCCGTTGAGCCCCAGGAGAGCCAAAGCTTCGTGAGACACCGCCACCAACCGAGGCTTGCTCAGTGGCTGCGGCATGACCCTAGAGAAGCACGCTCCCTTCACCTGTCGCACGCCCGGCTCCTCTGAAGGGTCCACTGGAAGTTTCTTCAGGGCGACATTGTCAAAGGGGAGTCGCTCCAGTGGTGAACGACTCATGGCCAGACCCATTTCGTCCATACTGACCGAGGTTAGGGATCGAAACAAGGACACACCTGTGCTAAAAAGACGGAACGTACCTGATCTCAGTCGATGTGCCACAAGAGCCATCAAACTAAGGTCACGCTCATTAGCCTGTTTCTTGGCTGGCGAAGTTAATCGGAACGTTACTTCGTCATGCTTTCATAATACGGAAGTAACAGCGGATGTTTGTGTTCAGATGGTGTTACATTGTTATTTGTCCGACAAGGAAATGTAAAAATGATGGAACAAAATGTTTTACGGTACTTTTATTCCCTATCCGAAGCAGATAACGTTATGATCGTGTGGATTAAAAACTTTTCTTTTAGAAATAATTTATTATTTATGAATTATTTATATTTGCTTTTAACTGTACGAAAGCGAGAGAGACGTGGATCTTTGGGGAGTGCCGGTTTACAGCAGATGAGAGGAATTTTGACGTGTTTTTAGTGAATGGACATGACAAAGATCTGACATTTTATTGCTTAATGTACATTAAACATAACGTTGCAGTGTCGTCGATTTGATTTTTTTTCTTTGCTATTATTCTAAAAGATACGTCTACACAAGTGCATGACGGTGGTAGGATTACGCTTTGGGGTTGTTGTTTTTTCAACTGGGCCATTATTCAAGCGGTGGGCAAATTAAAAAGGGGACATGCAAGTTTGCAGATGTGAGACAATGAAATTATATTAAGACCTTTAGTTTATTCGATAGCAAGTTCAAATTATCCAATGGCAGCCCAAACAGATATGGCAGCCATAGTTTGCAGTCTACTGAGAAGCGATTGTACAGTAATGAAAGTTGGACACATTTCAAGACAATTATAACTGGAAGGGGATAAGCAGTCGGTACAAAGAGCTGGTGACATGCATTTTATTTATTTTAGGATTTAAAGATAGCTTCCTGCACACGGAAAAATCAGTCATCAATCACCCTTTCCCAGAGATTGAGGTCCAATTGACTGATGCTAAAATCTGGGCAAATTAAAGTCCTGTAGGTTTATTAGGATTACATTGATTTAAAGATTGCTTCCTGCACACTGAAAAATCAGTCATCGATTAACCTTAACCAGAGATTGAGGTCCAATTGATTGATGCTAAAATCTGGGCAAATAAAAGTCCTGCAGGTTTGTAGTAAGGATGACATTGATGAATATTATTTATTAATACATTACTCACCCTGAGAATCATAAGCCTTCACTGAATCTAGGTGCCATGGTATTAATTTGATTGAAATCAATTAATCATATATTGAAAGTCTAGGTTTAAAATAACTATTTACAAAGTATGCCCATAGAACTTTATAAATTTGCACTGACCATTTGAGGGTAATACAGTATGTTAAGATGCATATACACTTCCTGATGCATTGAGAGGCACTTTCTAGCAGAGGCAGGACTGTGAACATGGAAAACTTGTTATGCCAACTAAAGTCTACAAATACATCCCAAGTAAATAATGGAGATGGTAAGAATTTAATCACAATCCACTGTAAAAGAAAAAAAAAAACAAGTATGGTCATTAAATTATTTTTCTATTTGGCATTAGCCTTCACTGTTTTTCCCATTCATCCATCAATTCAGTAGGCGGGTTACACCCTGAATTGGTTGCCATTGCATTTTTAGGTGCTATTTACAGCTAAGCCTTGATTTTACACGGACTTTGGGTTCCAGAATTTGGGAATCACGTGAACCTCAAAAGCGTGTTATTTAGAAAGTCTTGGAAAGGGAAAAAAATTTAAAGCCATGCATACAAGTGTATCGAGAAATTGCAGTAGGGAAACACTAAGATACCAGTGTTTGCATTTGGGGAATAACATCATTGTTCTGTGGGAAAATTACTACGATATTATTAAAATTATAAGAAGTCTTTTTATGAAAATCTATTTGATGCCGGTGAGTTTGTTCCATTGTGCTAATGTACAACCTTTATGTTATTGCTGCGATCCCTTTAAGAGAGATAACGGGAGTTATGCACCGCCATGTTACTGAGGAACAAGGAAGGAGAAAAGGAATAAACAACACGCAGTTGCGTAGTCAAAAGTAGAAACTGCCTCTTTTTGCACAGCAATTTCTACAATACCGTGCATTTAAAATGGGATAAAAAAATCGGGATCCATGACCAAACAGCGTTAGACACAAAGTTGCATAGAATCGAAGCGCGTAAAATTCGAGGCTTAGCTGCATAATGACTGCCAACCGAAAGAAAAGGAGTAAATCGTATGGAAATATTGCAAGAGTGTTTGTCTTAAGATGATTCCTTACGGATTTGACTAAATATAACGTAGAATGTTCTTAACTCTCGAAAGGAATAAGCCTCGAAGCATTACACAGTATTAGTATTTTCATACCTTAGATCATAAAGCCTTTCCACAAAATGTCAAAACAATTGTGTAGATTTCTTTGGCGTAAGGCCATACAATGTCCGTTGGGGCTCCACAGTGAATGAAATGTGGTGTCCCCCTGAGGTCCTTGTTGGCTGAGCAACACTTCCTTTCAGCTGCACCTCCTTTTAAGGCCATAGGTAAAAGATGCACTGTTTTCATGAATCAAGTGTTGGATTAGTCAGTGATGGCTTTCAGCTGACCTGTGAGGTCAAGCAGGAGATGGTCGTAGATTGTCCACAATAGATCGAACAGCAGATGAAGACATCAGGGCTTGATGTAAACTTCTTCCAGCGCGGTAGCAGACATACCCCAGCATAGCCATCATGACACCTTTGACTACAGAGTGCAAAACCCAGCCAAACTGAGATGGGGGTGCAACACTGCAGAAGTGGAAGACAAATAAGGTGATTCACATTAGAATTCTATTGGCAAGTAAAAAAAAACCAATGCAGAAATATAAAATTCAAAAACAGAAAATATGGGACATCATTACCCACTATTACTTAATAAAAACATACCTCATAATTTCACTGATGTTGAGATGCTTTTCCCAGTTTCTTTCAATGCCAGGCACGTGACCCATCCCAACAACTCCCACCACAACAGCAGGCACTTCTGCAAGAGTGTACAAGATAACATGCTCTTGAACTCAAACAACATGAAATGATATACCGTAATTTTCGGACTATAAGTCGCGGTTTTGCTTACCAATCTGGCCAACTATGAAAGAAATTGCTATACCTAGTTCAATGTCACAAATAACTATTTTGTGACCACAAATGATCATCCTCCAACGATCTCTGCACGCCCCTGTGTCGAGACCACCAAACATGCATGCTAATTGCGCAATGCAACACCTACTCTGGGCATTAGGAGGAGCCTCCACACAGCGTGTAGCCTGGCGCAGTGTGTGCGTGAGGTAGATGTCTCTCTCCGCCACTATGGTCTGGTGAAGTGCAGGAAACTCTCCTATCATCTCTGACATGGTCTGTTCAAGCAGGTCCTTCTGTTTGCATTTCTCTACATCTTCTTTGCTGAAATGTGGCACAAAGCACAGCATGACAGTGTGACATATTGATGGTAGTATTCTTGATCATGTACAGTTTTGTGGTTCAGTGACAAAAAGAAAAGGGGAACTGTAGGGGAACAAGTATGGCTTGATATAATCTATACAAGCTTTCAAAAACCTGTTTCATTTATTTCACACACACATTTAGACTGCATTTACCAACATCTACTATAACACCTCAATAACAAGGGTTACCTGGTATCATAACATAATAACATATCACTATGGAAAACTGAACTCAATTACTCTTGGAAAAATCTACCTTGAATTGTCTGCTAAAATAATTATTTCAGGATGAAGAAATACTTAAATAGTGATCTGAAATTCAAACAACACCAAAACCAACAAATAATGAATATTGCATCTCTATTATTTCTACATTAAAAAAAAAGGAAACAATGTGTAAGGCACCTGATAGGGTCTGACAGAAAGCAAAGACCCCAAGCGAGACGGGCCTTCTGCCACAGGCTGAGGGCAGCGATGGCCCTTTTGAACGTCACAGGTATGGGCCTGTCTCCAAGATGAAACTTACAAAATGGCACATGTCCAGCCTGTGTAAAAAATAAAATAAAAAAGGACAAGATGCATCGGGAGGGAGATCAAAATCAATAAAGTTTAGTGTGTGTGGAAAAAAATGACACCTCTTTGAAGGCTTCCCTGAACTCGCCACCAGGAGCCATGCCGAGCTGCTCAGTGATGTGAGCGGAAACTTTGAGCAGGAGAATCTGCATCAGGCCAGACATCACGCCATTCTGACAAACACAGAAACAAATTCAATTGATACGTCTCCTTCATTTGACAGTGCTTTTCACAAAAGCTGCTTTACCATGAAATCTCACCTGTTTGATGGCCTGCTGGACCTTATCAAGGTTTATCTCTTTGGCTTCCCTCAGCAATGTATTCTCATCCATCTTCAGCATGGACACTCTGTACTGGCACAACTCTACCACAACCACATCTGGTTGCACGGCACGAATTGTCTGCGGCAGTGGAAGAAACAATACAGACAAACCAAGAGAGAAGAATTGAAATGTACACTGACAGAGGAAATAAACACAGGACGAAACCAAGAAAATGATGGCTCGCAAAGTCTCATAGTAAAACAGGCTCACCGAAGTCACATCTCTTTTGCTGCTGTCACTGAAGTGGGCAGTTCCCACCAAGTACAGAAGGCTGCCATCAGGGGAAGCAAGACGGGTCACTGTCTCTGGTAGCTCAGGCGATGACTGGCGACGCCGGGCTCGATATTGCCAAAGCAGTTCCATTGCTTCACTGTCGGCTGGAAAACAAAGATCATATTGGATCGACCCAGGAAGTTAGGTCAAAGACCTGCGCAACTTCCCGCGTTGTTTTACACACAAAAAATAATAATTTAAACACAAAACAGTGAGGGTTTTTTTTGCAAAACAATGCAATATGTTTTTTTTACCCAACTTCCTGAGTCGGTCCAAATTTTAACCGAAATTGCGTTTTTTTTTAACCCAGCAATTTTAAGGGCGTGACAAGACGTATGTCCAGCAATCAACCTTTACGTTTCTTGGTGCGGATGGAATTGGAATTAAAACGGTCCTCAATGTCATGCTGCTCACATTTTGACATCATGAGACAGTACCTCACCTTGAAACTTGAATACAAACCAGCAATCACTGATGACAACCTAGGGAGGTTAAAAAGTCAAATCTTACAAAGTCCAGGAGGGAGAACTGGTGGTGCCTCTTCTGAAGGATCCTCCGAAAGTCCAACAGACTCGTCCTGTGACAATTAAGTTAAGAGAATTTAAATCTACTAAATAGAACTCGAGTAGTGACAAGTCTTTCCAGTTTGACAACTGTGGGGAGTTTTTTTTTTTTTTTTTTTAAATTGTCATTCTTTTTCGTTTGCTTTTGATAAATGCTGTTAGCATATTATTAGCATCAGTTTTACAGTTAACACTTAAAGTGTAAATAGTGTTAGCTTGGCAAGAAACACCTAACAAAAACCACAAACCTCAGGATTGTTGTCTTCCTCCATACTCGAAGCTCTTCAAGCTGTCCGTGACAAAATAGCAAAATTATATTTATAACAAAAAGTAAAACTTAATTAAGATATCAGTATCAGCTAAGCCTGCCTGTTGACGTCGCTTTACTGTTGAACGACAGCAATGTTGACACACTGCTAACAGTCAACGATGGAATGATTTGACTCATTTTGAAAATGTTACGAAAAGGGGAACCTGCGATTTACTGAAATAATGATGCACACGCCAACAATATTATCAGCTCAAAACCCGGAGGTAGCAAAACGAACAGCAGTTGTACGCTAGCTAAACACTCAGCATTTCTTGGGTTTCAGTAACAGAATGATGAAACTGACAGGCTAACACCAGATGGTATGCTGAAGTCTGAAGTGTTAAGTTATTCAAAGAAAACAGACAAGTAGTTACCTAAACACAAGTAATTACCGATACAATAACTAGTACTGCAAGACACATTAGACAAACAAAATGCACTTACTGAACAAATCAACGATCTTGTCCACACGATCGTAGCAGTGGCTGCCTATGTTGTCGGGTGCAATGCATTATGGGAAACGTAGTATTTTATGGATCACCAATATGCGACGTGATTAGTCATTTTACTTTAATTTGTTTTCTTTCTAGCATTTGACAGTCACCAAAGTGATTACTTCTCCACATGACCACTATCATTAACACCCACCATGTTATTGATTCCGTACCACAGTCTTTGTAGGCTAAATTGCACACATGGCAGCAGTGACTTTTGAACTTGGTACATTTGTGCAACAAGTCTTAATAATTAAAGTGCTTTTCAGTTCCTATCATGAGATTGATCAAATTGATAACTTTTTTTTCACAAAAGTATGAATGAGTTAAAAGCTGGCTTTATGTCTTCTAGGTGTACTCTTGTTCTTGTGATAAACATGTACTATATATATGAGGCTTTTTTCTCTCGTACTTGATATAAAGTGCTATAATGTAGGCTTACTGGTACTTTGCTATACTACTACAAATTACAAAATGAAACTTCAATTATTCTCTACTTCTTGGTCTTAGTGATCTGATGATTGTTAGTGAAAAAGTATGCATTGAAGAAACACATTGAAATATGACATGAAACACTAGCTCCCCCCCTGCCCACTTCATATCATTCCTGCTAGAAGTAAGCAAACAATTGTCCCAGTGACTGAACTACATTAATCTTTCAGTAATTCCTGTTTAAATACACCTACACACTCAACTTGCATCAATAAATTGTCAAAGGTTCCTCTGATTATCCCTTGTTGTGCAGTTTGCTGTTCCTCATTACAATATGAGCTATCATTGATGGCGTGCAAATATAATGTACTTGCAACAAGTGCCCAAACGCAATCCTTATTTGTGAAGAAATGTCAATGACAAAGCCATGATGTACTTTACAGCTTCACACTTCACAAACACATTGTCATATACAGTGTCTATGCATGTACCATATGATGTACCTATAATCTACTGTGGCAAATGATGTGGTAAGCGCATTCATTATTGCCACAAATATATCGTGATCTTTTGCATAATTACTTCTGCAGATTGAAGACTGTATTGCATGAACTACCCGTCTACTTGGCTATTGCAATAAAGGGACAAAGCGATATATATTTTTTGACTATTTCTTTTAAAGACAAATGCAGACCCTCTAATTGTTTTAAGAAATATCACTCACCCTTTATATTCATTCATCCGATCATTCCAACTGTTTCATCCCTGCTCTGTAGCACCCTGTTGAATTTGATCACTGCTGGTTTCATTGGTGAGTGATGAATTGTACACAGTCATCCTGAGATATGAACGCGACATCGTTTCCTACAGTGATACTCTGCTCAACATCACCACATACACAAATTTGTCTCATTGTCAATTCAGCTGTACAGTTCTACCACACTCTAAGGAGCCAGCATAGAAGTGTGTGACCTCATGAGAGTAGACAGACGTGATTGACCAAGTGGTCATGTGTGCTGAGAACTGTGTCGACTAGAACAGAATCAGGGAGGAAATCCATCCGAATTTCTTTCTTCCTTTAACATTCCCCTGCAGCAATGAGTTCTCCAGGTCGTCCTGCCAGCCTGTCTCTACGGTTTTCCTCATCTTCTTCTTCCTCAAAGAGAGTATGATGAATACTCAGCAGCTGGTGTGTTGGGGCTCTGGTCAGTGTTGGCGGCTGAGACTCAAGATTCTCCACCTGTGTGACGGGCTCTCTTAGAGGTGGGGAGGGTTTGGGACTGAGGGGATCCTCACTGGATGGTGGGTTGGGGCTACCACCATTTACGTATGTGCTGGTAGGCAGGGTCACCGTCGAAAAGGCAGTGGTGGTGGATGCTGGAGAGCAAACCTTGTTCTCTGGAAAACAAATGCAATATAATATTTAGCATAAATGAACTCTGCTCTCCAAAAAATATATATATTGACCAGCTATGTATCCTTTGTACACAATTTAGAAAAATAATTATTGTATTTTAGCATTTCTAGGATGTGCATGGGAAGGCTCAGAGGCTCGAAGGTAGACTACACGCAGACTATCTGTAAGTAGAAGACTGAATTGGATTTGACCCCACGCGAGCAGGACCGTTCACTTCAGTTCTTAGTACCAAGGCCCTCCATCGATCCATTTTCCATACCGCTTACATCAGAGGTGTCAAACTCAAGGCCCGGGGTCCAGATACGGCCCGCCACATCATTTTATGTGGCCCGCGAAGACATATTTGCATCAAATTCATGTCATTACAAAAATTGCAAATTGTCTTCACTTTTAAAAATCTTCTTTTTAAACAAAAATAATTCACTAGTCTGATTTGAAAATGAATTATTTGTCAGTTTGTTTTGTAGCTTACATTGTATATAATATGAGGCGTTCATACATTTATTTGTGTTGACAGTCATAATGGCCCTTCGCAGGAAACTATGACTACAATGAGGCCCGCGACAAAAATGAGTTTGACACCCCTGGCTTACATGATGCTACCGACAGGGTGCTGTCCAACTGCACATGGGCTTCGAACACCCGGTTTAAGTCTTACTTCACATCCTGAGGTTGTAGCTACATTATGTTCTGTTATTATCTGAACAAAGTGACCTGAAGAAACTTACCTGTAATTCCACTAGAAACATGAACAATAGTGTGTGTGCCTTCAAGGTATACAGTATCCAAGTTGTGCTCTGAGGGAAGAGGGTCTGTGGTTGTGATCTCCACCTTTGGTTTACGAATGGTCAGCATGTATGGATGAACATCCAAAGAGAGGTTGCGAGCGTGCTTTTTCTCCATCCCACTTAAATCTACAAGGACGTTTAAGACATTGATAAGATCTCAGAAATGTACTACTCAGGGATACAGCATTTCAACGATCTGTCTCCTTCTGTTCTATAGTTAAATGACGCCGATGTGACTCACTCTCAGCAGCCCTCTTAATCTATTCTAGCAGGAAAGCAATCTTAGGGAGATTTACAGAGAAGGGAAATCCGAGCCCAACGTAACAAGTTATAGGGCCCTATTCAACAATCAAATCCAGAACTTCTCAACTGTGGGGCAGACCACTAATCTACTTGACTGTGAAAATGCATACGAATGTAAAAAATCTGAACAAAGTTGGAATACCTTTTGCTAAGGGATACTGTGTGCTCTTGGTGTCCAGAAGCGGTGCAATGAAACTGTCTGCTACCGTCTTTCTTCTGAGCTGTTTTGGTTTTTCAGGCTTGGCATTACTTTCCAAACGTGTCAAGGTTAGAGGTTCCTTCACAGGGGGAAAAACAACAATCAGTGACCACAAAAAGCAACATTGACATTTTGCTAAGTTCTATTTGAATCTATTTGCAAAAGTCATGCTTCCCAACTTACTTTGAAAGACTGCGGAAGAGGATTGGAGGATGGGATCCATTTGATCTTCTTGCGAGGTCGTTTGATGACAAGTGGCTCTGAAGGCATCTCTCCTACTCTAAGATCAGAGGGATCCATGTTTGGATCTATTGTTTGGATCCCAGAGTCCCTCACAGTGGGCGTTGCATCATGGTTGGACTGTGCAAGAGCAGCCAACAGTTGCCGAACCACGTTATCATACATGAGGTCGCTCTCATTAGTGATGAAGTCCAGCCTGTTAAGGGACTTGATGTGGTCTCTGTTCTCATTGCAGAACATGGCCAGGATGTTGATGTCGCAGAATTGAGACTTCTGCCAACGGCGTCGCGTCTTGATGCCCACTTTATGCAACTTGTCAAATACAAAGTTGGACTTCCGCACCACAAATAAATGCAGCAAATTAAGCAGGATAATAAGGTTCATAGTGCAGAGCAGAGCGATATCCACTGCTGCCATGATTCGTTGCAGCTGCACAGCAGGCAACTTACAGTTGACCCGAAGCTTGAGCTCTGAATAGCTGCTAATGTCTGGGGGCTCACCAAGAGCACAGGTAAATTCATTCTGTCTTTGTCGGGCATAGTAGGCGCTCAGGTAGGAAATGGGGATGGAGCTGAGGCAGATAATAGCCAGGTGGCGTGCCAAGTAAATCTTGGCCAAAAAGTTACTTTGGCCTCGCCTTTCTAAATATTTCTCAAAGAGGTTTTGCTCAGGACTCTTCTCTTTCTCTGCATTCTCTATGATCTCCCTCCTCTCCCGCTCAGTGATGCCAGGTCCTTTGGATTGAATCTGCTTCTCAATCTTTGGGGCACGCCCCTCAGCAGCTCTATGATAGCAGTTATCAATCTCCTGAAGCAGGAAATTGAGCTCTGACGTGAGCCGAGTAGAAGCGAGAAACTCCCAGCCAAGTGCAGGGATGTACATGATACCAGCGAAGGCCAGAAGGGCGTAAGGTAGAAATTTGTGCTCAAAAAGTGAAGGCCAGAGGTGAGACTCCACACCAGGTGCAGCATCACGCAGCTCTGTCCAGCAGTAGCCCCTTGCGTACAGTGCCTGGTCTCGAGTGAAGTTGTGTGGTGTGTAACAGTAGATGGACTCCTCTGAGAACAGAAAGGAACGTAAGTGACACTTAAAAGAAAAATTCAATAACTGTCGTTCTACTTTCACTTCACTGAATCTGTCCATTTTCTACACCACCAGTGTCCGTTAAAACTGTCGGCGAGTGTCTTTGCGACCTTGAATGAACCCTGACGGAAAAATAACAATTGCTACGTGTGCAGAGACGAAAAAACCTGACACTTGGGCTTTGGATTTCGTAATAAATAAATTCCTTAGCTCAATAAATGTTAGGAAACACAATTCTAGAAACCCCATAACTCTGAGCTGGCCACCAGTCAGGTGACTATGAAGACACACACCATGCCAGCAAGCCACAGAAGACTGAAAACATGCAAACTCCACACAGGGACACTTGACCTGAGATCCGAAACCCAAACCTTGTGACTTTGAGGCAAACGTGCTCATTACAGGACATGTTACCTTGTGCCAAGTCAAATGAAATTAATGAATGTTGCCCAAAGGTATTCCAACAAAAATGAATCCAAGGTAGCCTATAATATGCATCATGTATTCTTCAATAGGTCTGACTCAGCAGTGACCAAACATCACTCCAATCCATGACGTTCAGTCTTGCTCACCTGCAAAGTTTCGGGTGAAGACGAGGGTGACCAACAGGATGGGGATGATCACCGTCCCGATGGTCACAACACGATCAAAGGGCAGCTCCAGTTTGAGCTGCACTATTAGACTGGCCAAGGCGCTGCCCCTTTCATCTTGCGACGAGCCAGGAAGGATGAGCTCCTTTAGCTTCTCACCAGCGAGTAGAGCTGTAGCCATGTCTAAGTTTTGATCAAGGATGTTCTGCATCTGGGAAATAAGCGAGACACACTACAAGCCAGTCTTGGTTCCAAGGGTGACCATACTCTTGCATGTGAACTTAAATAACACAGGCTGGTGCAGAGCCACACAACAATTTGTGGGCAACTTGAGCCTCGTTCGTCATATATGGGAAAGGATTGGGTTCTGTTGTGTGATTCTTGCTTTATCTTAAAATCTGATTTTGCTCCTCCGTCTCAAAGCAGTTCCATGTTAAAGCCAATGTTTAGGAGTGCACTATTTTCGCTCCTTTTTCAGCTTGCATCTCTTCATTTTGTCATCGCACTGCAGCGCTTGCTTCAGTTCACACACACAATGTGAATGTAGCCTTAATTTAGGATGTGTCCTTGAGATTTTGAAAGCGCTGGTAAAGAGATTCCTTCCTCGCCACCTTCCTGAAAGACAACAAAACAGCGTAACAAGCATGGACTTTTCACCTGTGTCAAACTAGAGAAAAATAATTAAACTAAATAATAAAAAAACACACAATTAATATAGTTTTTCAGAATGCGCAATATCTTATTTATTTACCACTTGGTACCACCACGCTGGCCTGACCGCCTGTTGGTCATGTCGTCTGTCAAACAACATGGGAGAAGAATTTTAGTATACGAGATGTGCAAGTGCATTCATGCTTACATGATGTTCATGCATTTTTGAAAGCACTGCAGAGTCTCCTCAAGGTTGTGCGAATGGCTTTGGTGTGGCAGCCCGTCCTTGTCCTACCCTCTCTCCCTATGATCTTTGTTTTTTTTTTGCAAAATGAGCTCATATTTGAAGCTGATCCCATTTATCTTTGCGGAAGGGTAAGTGCCTTTAATGGTTTAGAGATGACACACTTGGGACTCTCCTCTGCATAATGCTGCTGGATGCCCCCTTTGCCAACATAACTTTGTCCACACCCTAAATGCTGTGTGAGGTCCAAGCACCCAAGTAATAACTTTGTTTAATTTCGGGGCAGCGTGACATTTTAATCACTTGTGTCTCAGAGCTGCTTGGCATTGGCAATGCTCCAGTCCGGTTTGTCAGATTAGGTCCGACAGTTGGATGACGCTTTGCATGCTTGGATAGGGAAATCCCTTACTCATATCCTTCTGGATGTTCACTACTTCACCCAAACAACAAGCAAATCCTTTCAATCAGCAGAGTATGACTATGAGCAAAGACCGAGGAACTTTGAGTGCACATGGCAATGACACTGGAAAAAAATACAACGGCCATGTGGATACAAACCGAGGAAAAGAAACACTCTTGCGTTGTCTATAAATAAAATAACTATATTGTAATTGGCTTAAACCCCATTAGTTGATGATGGTGGTCAATGCATCTCACTACATGTCAGGTCCAGGTGAAATCCACGTACAGTATAAAGGAATGCAGCTACAAAAATATAAAAGTGCATCGACTAGCCGTGTGTGTGTGCGTGTGTGTGTAATCTCTTCCTTTGTGTGTGAGCATGAGAGGCGCTTCCGCGCGCGCTCTCAAAAGATGCTCACCACATGATGCCACAGTAAAACACACTGCGTCCAAAGTGTACATCTCGGTATATGCCTGTGAAGAACAAATAGATCAAATTCACCCACCTTGTCTGGAAGCATCTCTCGGCAGGCTAAGAGTTAATAATCTGCAGTGCGGGCGAGCAGTTTACAGCATGTAGCCGCGCACACCGGTTTGTTCCGCCTTTACAGCCTCCCTCCTACAGTACCCCTCCCTGCCGTCATCTCCTTTCTCCTCCTCTCCATCTCCTTGTCTCATCACACATTAGCATTCTGTTGCTCATCACACAACAGGCTGGTCTCGCTAATAGCGCTGTAAGGAAGTGAATTGTTAAGGGGTGGTGCCAGTTGATAATCTTCTGTACTCCTGCCAATTACCTGATGCGGTTGGCCATATTGCAGCTCTCCACATTCATTTTGGTAGCACTCATCTCTGATCAGTACTCTCATATATGTTTTTTTTTTAAATTAGGTAAACCATCTAATGAGAGGTGGTAGGTGAGCAGTACAAAAAAAAAGCCTTTACAATCATGATCAATTTCAAGGTGAAGTCATATAACATCACAGCCAATACTTTTCGCCAAAGTATCAGCTCAGAAAACTTTGAATCGTGTGCAATTCTGTATTAGATGCATTGCAATGGTTCTAGATATGTATTTTAAAATTTAACCATATCATGGATGAAAATACAACAACAGTCTGTATAATATAATTTGACACCACAAAGACTATTATTATTATTATTATTATTATTATTATTATTATTATTATTATTATTATTATTATTATTATTATTATTATTATTATTATTATTGTGACAGTATTAACATGTAAACTAATCCTATTTAATATAGAATAAGCATGAGTATTACTATTATTAATTATTATTGTTATTATGATTATTGTGACAGTATTAACATGTAAACATGTCCTATTTAATATAGAATAAGCATAAATATGACAAACTGAACTGTGTTTAACGAGGGAAACTTGGAAAACATGTAGGAATGCGGCCCACGAGGACTGGAGTTTGAGACCCCTGACATACAATAAGGATTCATAGTATGTTTGACACATTTCCATCATTAATGGAATACATGGGGGTTTTAAATAATAGAAAGGTCTGCCGAACAAATTGTATTAGTTGCTGAGATGATTGATTGTGTAATACAACACCCATGTTGAACACAATAGCCAGGCATTTAGAGCTGTTTTTCAAATTCCACTCTCTTCTTCGAAAAGCAAAGGTGGCCTTGATGCTCATGACAAGCCACAAGTCAGTCAGCTTTCCACCTCGAGCCGGTTGGTGCCGGTTGAAGAAGCTGCTCCTCATACTGAATGCCTGACTTAAATATTATTTTTCTCATGCAAAGTGCACTTAAATCCAAGATGATTATGTAAGATAACCATGCCAATTATAATGAATATTTAGAATATTATTGTATTACATTAAACACGCAATGATGACTATATTGTTGACTAAAATGAATTATTATTATTACCATTATTGTTATTATTATTATTACCATTATTACCATTATTATTTATTATAATTATCATTATAATTATAATGATCATTATCATTATCATTATCATTATCATTATAATGATAATTATAATCATAATTATCATTATTATTATTATTATTATTGCTGTTTTGTTGTTGTTCTTATTATTAGGTTGAAATGGGTTTATGCTGGTACAGTAAAATTGAAATTCTGGGTTCAGTGCCTCAGTCAAGGGCAATCCAACATCTTTGCAGCAAACAGTCAAACCTCCTTATTTTACGGTGTGGAAGGAAACTATAAATCAAATATATGCACATGATAAACACTGTCCATGCATACTTGGACATTTTCAGGTTATTTATTTGTTGCATGTACTAGATAATTAGAACAATACAGTGTACAGTGTGTTGCAGAAAACATGTTCTACCTTGTACTGAAGAATTCAAAACAAAAAAGAAAGTTCACTGACTACAGTAACCCTGCTTTACACTGTACCTTTGCAAAAAGTGCAGATATGCTACACAATAATACCATATTGTCATAACCCTGCTGTACCAAAACATAAAAAAATTGATCTTGCAGGTTAAATAAATCATGTGTCCTTTAATATAGGAAACAACCAAAAATCTATATCTACTACGGTTGGCATACTGTAGAACAGGTCTAATCTAATGTAGTCTTGGAGGACCACAAATATACAGTAGCAACTTATTCACTGTATGGTTCTTGCATGACCAAATTATTTTTTAATTTTACTTTACACTGTTTTATATTCTAAAGGTTTCATTCGCCTGTATCGTGGTCATTGAGTGATTTGCACCATAACGGCCTTCCGGGTTCTGTCTTTGCTCAAGCTCTGCAGCAATCCGTTGGATGGTTGCTTTGAGAGTGAGGAGAAAAAGAATATAGTGCAAAGAAGCACGCATTAGTATGTTAAAACATAACGGATAATATCTGCCATGTGAATGAACACTATAGTATATATTTTTTATAGGATTGGATGAAATGAGACGCTTGCAAAAAAAAACAAAAATGACACATGGAAATCGTGTTCAATGTATACCCTGCAGTACTGGCTGGAGGTTCCCGTGTTGTCGTCACTCTGTCGTGTTGCCCTCAAGCGAAGCTGACTCTTGTAGGAGGCACAGTGCACCACAGTGGCGGAATTTAAAATGGCCTGCACCAGCAGTAACACCAGCAGAATCAGCAGCAAGATGTCGTAGGATTGCTGGAATACGGCCATGTGAACATCATTACTTAGTCAGGATTCCCGCTTCTAAAGCGGTCAGAGACGAATGGTTTCATCCAGCTCACCTTGGCTGTAGGCACGTCATGTAGAAAAATGTCAATAAAGCTCATCACACTACAAGAGAGGAAGCCGGAGGCTGAAAAGAGGAGAGGCGATGTCACGCTGCTGATGGCGATCAGCACCTCCACCTGAATGACACCAGAGAGAAAGCAAAACTTGACGAAAAAATCTTCAAGGGAGACTTATTCTCACAGGAAGACACAGGCTGGCCCCCATAACCTTCATTTTACTTCAAGACAGGTGCGCCGTAAAAGATCGTAAAGTGATGGTGGGTTGAATGACCCGTGACTGACAGGGGATAAAGAAGACTTATGACCAGCAGATGTCAGGTTTGTTTGAGAAAAAGAATTCAGTGTTTGATTTCCATTCCATTGACGTTTAATCGTAAAAGAGGCTTGTCAACCAATCGACAGCCCACTGTCGTTCAAGCTCCATCCTTAAAGTCCTAAACCAAAATAGTCGAAGCTAAAACGGAGGGTGCCAAAACAATGTGTCAAAATCAGTTATTTGGGTGCCCTTGAATTGCACTTGAAATTCAGTAGATTATGTATCAGATTGTGTTGTTGTTGCCACCATTCAAATAGACTTATGTAGTAAAGTGCAATGTCATGTCGTACTCACCAGGCATTTGTTCGGGTATTCTGACGCAACATGACTGGCGATTGCACTTGGAAAACACTGCAAACATGAACACATCATATCCCATATGTACAATAAGTGACAAGGCTCAGAGACAAGAGACAGATGTAAGCTTTAGTTGCTACTCTGTTTTATTGAAGTCCATGAGAAGCAATGGAATGTGCTTATCTTGGAGCTTTTTGTCTAATCGATCGTCTACAAAAGGGGCCACAAACATGGTGGGTTGTTTTAAACATAGCTCACCATTAATGGACATTGTGATTTTCGGGGAATGCTGTCAAATTGATTTGAAAATGTGAGCATTGTCATTGAGATGTGTAGGAGGAATAAGGCGGCCTCAGAAAAGCTTTTAAGTAAAACGGCAATTCTTTTTCTCAGAATGTTATTTGCCATGAGGGGGTGTTGAACGACTTCCTTCTGACATCTTTGCTCCCAGTTCACACCCCAAGCATTATACCATTACTGAGTCACGACAACAGGGAAGAAAAAAAAAAAAACGATGTAATTGGGCCACTTTGGACATTTTTCACTTTGGGGCTGTGTGTGGAGTTATTTGAAGAGACGGTGACTACTATAATCATGCCATTTCTTCAATCAAATGAAAAGATATTTTTTTAAAAAAGTGAGGGATGTACTTACATTTGTGAGACATTGTCCATTTGTCAAAAAATGGATTATGTGTCAGTAGAAGTAGCATCAAATATGTTGTAAATTAAAATAAATAGATCCCTTATTGCCGATTAATTACCACAACATACAGATTTCATGTTAAAAGTAAACAGCGCTTACAGCCACAAGAATCCAGAAAAATGTGACGGACAAGTATGGGCCGGGCTGCAAGGCATCCATGTTGAGCGCAATGATACCTCCAAACACAGCGGAGATTCCTACGATGACTTCGATCACCTGTCAGCCACAGATGAGTTTCGGTCAAAGAGAGCTTTGGAGCACGATGTCAGTATGCCTGGCAGCTACTCACAGAGTAGGCTTTGAGAAGCCGAGTGGGGAATACTGCAGGGGTTGCAATTGAAGGTCGCTGGTTTGTTACAGACTGGTGGGAGGATGAAAAGATGGAAAAGTCAGAATTGTGTGATCTTTATGAATGATAACATCAATGGACACACACACATCGCATAAACACACTTTTCTGTGGCAGCAGCAGTCCTCTCCGGAGCGAGCTGACAGGATGACTGTAGTAGCCATCAACACCTCCAGCAAAATCATCAAGATAAGGTTAAAGTTGATCTGGGCAGTGAAATACAAAATGAAAAAGGAAATGAACAAGGAAATGGACAACAGTACAATTACTTTAAATAAACTGAAGATGATTTTACATTGACAGCTGAAGGGTTGAGGATCAATTTACATCCAAACCAAACCAGGCAGGTGGTCGTCACTGCAAAGGTTGATACATAGACCACCTGGAAATCCGACACCTTGAAAAAATATGAAAACAAACAATGATAAAATAAAAAAAGTGATTCCCAAAACGGCAAATTTGTATTCCGTAAATAATCACCAGTAGTGCCACAGGAAAGTAATAAGTATTGTGCTCGACTAAACAGAAAGAAAATGTATGTGTACATTAAGACAATATCATAATTACATGGAATGTCATTTTGGAAATGACAGTAATATTAAATTGAAAAAATATATATATTAAAAATAAAAACCAAGTGTCTTTATTCACATGCATTTACTTACTGCAACATGTCTGTTCTTGGCAATAGCAAAGCTGGCAATTGCTGCTGGTATGCCCTGTTAAGAAAAGTCACACAGTTCAAAAGAAATATAAACTCTTTAATACATTTTTTCCTCATACAAATTGTATTTTTATTGAGGTCAAAATCAGTGATAAGGAAATAAGAATGTCATTTTGCATACTGAGCCTGCAGCACAGCGCAGGTAGTCCATGGCAACAGGAAAGATATTTCCCAGATACAAAGAGAACCCAGAGGTGATGAGCAGACTACCCTGTGGTCGCACACGCACACGCACACACACACACACGTTTTATGAAATCAAACGTAATGAATAACCGATGCTTGATAAATACTAATAACACCCCCAAGTGTTGATAGCACAATACATCTAATGACCATCTACTTTTCCACACTTTGGTACTGTAACCTAACAAGGAAGCAAAGAATAAGATTCTTGTCACCATCACACACAAATTTTCAAGGCCAGAATTCTCTCCCATCAAAAGAGAGCATGCCAACCTTTAAAACACGTGTAATGGTCTGAAGAGTTAGATGAATCCGATCCAATGCTTCCTCTTACCCCTATGAGGACACTGTAGAGCCAGGCCCTGTAGCTGAAGCAGGGGTGCTTTAGAGGCTCCGGCTGGGCCAGCTGCAGGTCACTGGCCCTCACGTCCACAGTGTAGCTGTCCCGCTCCGACACATCCGACTCCCCCCTATCGACTCTCCTCTCCGATCCCCTGCTGCCTCGTCTTCCCAGCGAGCCGCTGCCTCGTTCCAGGGTGGACATGGGGCTGTAGGTGAACTCCTCTCGTGCCGACATCTCCTCGCGCTGCATCACTGCGACTGCTGCTCGATACGGCAACTAAACATACTGAAATGATTTAGAACTTTGTCATGCAATGTGCCTGCACCAGGAGTTTGTCGACGGTTCATCCACACACGAATTAAAAGAATACAAACATTTAGGAACTCACAATTGTCTGTTTCATTTTCGTTCTTGCTCAGAGTGCAATAATGCATTCTTCCAAAAAACACCAAACATGAGTCAATATCTCCCATACATTAGGCACATTTTACATGAACACAAGCACGTACTCACTTGTGCTGCCCAGCTCACAAATCCATTAATTTTTCATTTGAGACACCATTTCAAAGGGAAAAACAAACAGGTTTTCTGAATCCATCCTACATTCAGTAATATCAAAAACATCTAAGTTGCTGATGACAATGGAATGAAACTTTTGCTGAAAAGATTTGTTATGGACAAAATCCAATCCCTTGGCGTCATAATACATGACAAAATGTGCTCTGAGTCTCCAACATATGCACTAAAATATCCAGACACAACTCTGTAATGGGCCAAAGCAAAATACTTTTTACACTTACCTGCTATTGTATATGCTCAGTTGAATAATCCCAAATGTTGTCCACCAAATTTATTCTGATTATGAAATCTCCAAATAGATAATCGTTGGTTTTGATCGGCAACTCCTTCTATACTCCATATCTCACTTTGGCCACCCACTTCCCCTCCTCTTTGCACTTGTTCTCAGAAACACACACACACAACTGAAAACTTTTTCAGAGTGCGGAGCTAAAACACATGGCTGTTGTCCTGCCAGCCAAGTTTTTGTTCCAAAGAGAGAGCGAGCGCCTGTGCATGACAACAAGTGCGGTATGAGGGGGCTCACACTGGGGGCACAGTTAGGAGGGCAAACATCCTTTTTCTTCTCTCAGTTACTCCCACCGAACCTCACACTGAAAATTTGTCTCTGTGAAGAAAGGAGAACACATCAGCCTAGAAGGTTATGAACTCAAGAATTCCAACACGAACAAACTAGAATTCATGCAGCCAGTTTGATGCTCTTTAACTGATTATTATGTTAAAAATTATTCCCAAGCTTCACAGCCTTTATTGCTGCATTGTCTATGGGTGCTGTAACCATAGCAACACCTGAACAATGGCCGTCACCCCTTCTCTCACAGTTTCTGGGCCAGACCTGCTAACGGCAAATGTCAAACATGAAAGCAAAAGTGAAAATAAAAACAATCATGTCATCATGGGGCTGAAACAGGTATATTCTTGTTTTTCAGTAAATCACTCCCCTGCTCTTATTTTGGCAGCCTTTCATTTACAGCAGCACTTGCCTGACCCGTGATTCCCTTTCAAGGGGGGGTTGATGAGGAACAAAGAAAGCCCTGTTCTTTCTAAGCACCACTTGATTTTTTTTTTCACCACTTCTCTTAACAGGTACATATCCTTTTGGGGGTGACTGCTGAGAACAATGATGACAGCAATGATGTCATGACACTTTAGGACCTACTTGGTGTCCACTTTGAAAAAACACGACGTCATCCTTTCTGAGCTGCCCTTAGAGGACGTATCTGCAAGATATCTTGCTATGAAACTATGTTGTGATGCATGAATTTGTTATTTCAACTGAGCAAGGTTTGCTGGGATGGTCCGTGCCTGTGCAAGTCTAGTCTGCCATGTTTGGGGCTGTGTTGCGCCTCTCTGAGCGTTCCAGCGCGCAAAGTTGTCTTGTCCTGAATTTATCTTGTCCTGAATTTATCCTCGTGATAGAAAAATAAATTTCAAATTTGCTTCATGAACCAGTTGTTAGATTATTTTTTTTTTTTTTACTCCTTAGACAGCACACTCAACATTGGGTTCAAAGTATACTGACTCGCCATTTCTTGTACCCCTATATCCAAAACTAACAGAGGAATCCAGAAATACAACTAGTTCATGAAGCAAATTTGAAGTTTTATTTTCAAATTTAAAGCTTTATTTTCAGATGACTTCATCCAATAATTTAATAGCAGAATTTAGTCTGCACTCTGCGTAAAATGTTTGTTCAGTTTGTTTGTGCTTTGTCCTTCTACTTCTCTTCCTCTTATTTTCCTCAGTGCTATTCAGTGACTACTGAATGACATCAATACTACACAATCTTTTGCAGAACTCGAGATCAATCAATTTTAATTGAATCGTAATATTTTTTCCTGTAATTCAAAGTAGTCTAATTAGTCATAACTACATCAGCTAGAAATTAAACCTCTCCAACTGTGCTTTTTCATCAAACAGAGTAAAGGATGCCCCCTTGTGGTTATTTTCTCTTTTCCTTTTGAGCCAGTAATTTAGAGACATTATACACATAATTAATATTCTTTATGGAGGAAAAATAAGTCACACATATATACATACATGGCATGTAGTTTCACAATTCCCGATCATGGCTTACAGCAGCTCTATGATTAAACACACTTTGAGTCTCTCACGAAGAATGACAACACTGTTAAGTGTTTTACACATTTAGTGAGCCATGCTGATGACAAAATCAATTCTAACTCAAAACAAACACTTAAGACAAAGCAACATCCTTAATCCTCCAACACACTCCCTTTGACATGCAACATTTACACGTAGCTTTTCTTTAACAGTAATATTCAACGGTGAGACACATGAGAAAACATCTGGAGCTATATACAGTGAGTTACATTATTGATAGATCTGCTTTTATCA
Organism: Syngnathus typhle; assembly: GCF_033458585.1. NCBI lineage: Eukaryota > Metazoa > Chordata > Actinopteri > Syngnathiformes > Syngnathidae > Syngnathus > Syngnathus typhle. The sequence continues at coordinate 9,505,676 of NC_083744.1, forward strand.
ACAATATTTACATTGTAGTGAGGAAGTTGAAGGTTTTAATTCTACTTAAAACATAATGGATGCCACTCTGTTATGTTACAGTTTAGTTTGGGGGTCTTAAAGACTAATAACTGGACTGACAATACAAATGTATTACTTACCACAGATGCATGAGCAAGTCATCACAACAGTAGAGCAACTCATCCTCACAGCCTAGGAAGGATCACTAGTGGTTTATTTGTTTAGAAAAAGCCTAGTAAATGTCTCATAGATGGAGCCGCATCTGTACTGTCCATAAGCTAACATGGAACATATAGTTGTTGTTTTTTTGCATGATCCTTCACGTGTATACATCCCATGTATTCCAAGTCTACAATTGTTTTTATAGTAAGTTTAGAAGTTCAAACGATGGATCCTTTGGACGAGGACAAGTGTATGGACTGGATGCGAATGGCCAGAGTTTTTTCCAAGTTTTGTAGGATGTTATAGCTGGGGCTATCTGGTGGTGCATCATACAGTAGCTGTTTAAATGGCTCCAGCTCTATCAGCATGACCATACTCTTTAGGAAGTATCCCTCGATATAGGATGCTAGTTCTGGCGCATCTAGAAACTGAGGAAAAAGTAAGAAAAGGGTTGAAATTGCATTGAAAGGTCAATTATAATTAAATTACAATTATAAGGTTAATTTATATTCTCAGTGTGTTTTGTTTGTACCTTGGTGTGGTTGTAGATCTCCACGCAAGTATCTGTGTTTATGTTCTTCGTACAGATAATCTCACAATGCCTCTGCAGTGCTTCCAACTGGAAGAATTTAGATGCAGACAAAAGCTGCAATAAAAAGGGAAAGCATTAGGTCCAGAAGTATGGGGGAAAAAAAAATAAAGATGTGATTGAAGTGGAGACTTTTTCAACTGTATATCAATCTGTATGCTGTTGAAAAGTTCAGAGCGAACCACTGCCAGTTCTTTTATCTTTAATGCTCACTAGCCTAATATTAACTGCCAGGAGAATGTATTTTCCCAGTTGGACTATTTAATAGATGCCAAGAAGCCCGTGGAGCCGCTCTTCCCTACAGGTGCAGAAGGTCTCCCTGTCCAAAATGATTCCTGTGATGATATTGTCTTAGCCATGGACATGCAGGAGTGCATCATAACCTATCAATGTGTTGGAATTTTCCTTTCATTGTAGAAAAGATTGTACGAGCGTACGCACACACACAGACATGCACGCACACATCAATTTATTTCTATCCATTCTTTTGCCATTAGTTTAATTTTCTTCTTTCCCAAGATGATAAAAATACTATTAAAAGAATGCGTGAGCCAACCTCCATAACATCAGGGTTCCTAATGTGCAGAGCATCTGTTCCTCCACAGTAGAGATACTGCATCACAAGCTGAGAGGGAAGAAAGGCAAAGTTTATTTCACGCACGGATACATACATTATAAAGACAAACAAAGAACATGAACATGGAGTTTGGAGTAGAATAATTACCTGGAAAATGTGATATTTGACATGGCTTATCTCAATGCAGGTGTTTTCACCACAAGGTCTGTTTGCAAGAAGAATTTTGAACCTTCACAAAAAGACATTCATATGAAAAGTCACTTAATCTTACATGAAATTAATGTCCAGTCTGCATTACTACTATAAAGAGTATAAAAGAATCGTCATTTTGTCATTCTAATTTCGTTTTATACATTTAACAAATGATTACTACTTCTTTATTGTTACCTATTGGAGGCTGTGAAGAGCAGTACTTTGTGGGCATAAAAAGGCTTCCCCTCCACCAGAAATGTCACATCTGACATCTCTTTATTGTTTAGGAAGTGGGGATCTAAAAAAACACACAAATAAGGTTGATTTTGTGTATTAAAAAAAAGAAACAAATACATAGTACACCACAAAAAAACAGCACTATCAATTACGAGTCATTTTCTATTTTTGGTCACAAGATGGCGCTCGGTCCTCTTTCCATTCATTAAGCATTCAAGCCAGTTGAGCCAATAATTCCTAGGAGATTTGCAAATACAAAGCCTAATTCAGTTTTCATTTTCTTTGTGAATACAATAGCGTGCGTCCAAATAAGTTTCTGCTTGCAAACAGTGTGACAGACTCACCAAGGCGTGATGACTGTTTGCGTTTTATCTCTGCCAGTTTGGGAATGGGGTAGGGCCCGTAACACTGGGTGAAGATAGCCGACAGCTGTTGGCTGATAACTTCATTCTGACCAAACACAAAGTATACACAATAGAGCAAATTCCATTTCACACATCTAAATTTGTGTTGAACAGTTGTCAGATATGTTTTACACCTCAAGTTCCCAAGATGAGGAGAACGTGCAACACTGTAAAAAGAGATAGATGGAAAAGACATGGGCACTTTTGCAATCATTGCCAAATCTCCTGTGTGTGTTTAAGTTGCCAAAGCAGAGGGGGAAAGGAGGAACAGTGCAATTCACTACAAGTCCCCCAACGTGCAGCAAGGCTTTTTCCTCTTAATGAGGCTCAACACTAGCAAACAGCTCGTAACATCCAGTAGGAATAAATAGGTCTGTCCATATTGTACGTGGAGCATTTGGATTGAGTCAAACTAAAGTATAACTGGAGACTTTGATAGCAAACACAAAATCCAGGAGGCCTTTCAATTGTCAATCTGTTCAAATGACCCTTTCCTCAATATAAAAGTCAACCAGAAATAGTCCATCCCAGTTAATATTACAAAATGACTACCTACAAGTGATGTGATGAGTGTGATACACAGTTCAGCCCAGTTAATGGTTGTATCAGAGCAAAAAAAATAATTCACAAACGTTATTAAATTTGAAAAAAATAAAACATGGAATGAACCATTATTTGGATGAGTTGTGCTCCCAGTGATGAGTTTCAGTTTGATTTCTACAGTTGATATTTGCTTCTATGGCTTATTATCAATTGATACACTTGTGAGAGTTTGTGTGCCTAAAAACAATAAAAACCAAAACAAATAAACAAACAACTGGAAAGCATACGATGTCTCTACTTGCCCAACCTTTTTGGATGTTTTTAGTTGTTCATCTACCAAACCTTTTGTGAACTGTGGCATCTTATTTCTTTGACAATGACTATAAAAAGTGGTTGATCCATGTTGGGACAGCTTGTACCTTGCTGGCTCTGAGGATCTGGAACATGAGAGGCAAGCCATGGGTTATGAGCTCCTCAGTGTACTCATCTTCCTCAATGCAGATAAATTCTTTGAGAAGGCCCTGGATCAGTGGTCGGCGGTGCTGGGAGAAACATGTACGAAGTGATTCCAGCCATGTATGCAAAGTCCATGGTACCCCTATGGATGTAATAGTGCAAGCAGAAACAAAAATATATCAGATGGTGTGGGGGGAAAAAAACATGGTAACTGAGGTTTTGTTGTTATTAATAATAGGTTAACTAACCAAGGCTCCGTATATCTATGGTGATGTCTACATGTCCATGTTCGGAACTATGGTACATGGCTTCTTTTAGGGCTTTCAGTTTGACCTTCCCTGTCCGTATTAGGTCCGCCTCAGATGAACTTCTTCCCTCCAGCTCTGAGCCTTCTGCCAGAATCTCTTCCAAGGATAAGACGTCCCCTTTACCTTTCTCCGTGTGTGACAACAGCTTCCGAAATACATTTCTGGAAGAAACAAGACATTTGTTTTACTATTACTTTTACTGATCGTATTTCTCAATTAATGTACATTTCCTGTTATGAACCACAGTTTAAGAAGAAAAGTAAAAATACCAGATAAACAAAGCGATAAAGGTACTTTTCCCACAGTCTTGAGAACAACAAAATATACTAGTCACAGAATGTTAATCACGTTATGACCAACAACAACCCAGAAAATACTCCATGTGTTAATTTCATGGTCCTTTAAACTTCTGAGTAGATGAGTTTGTGGAGTGTACAGCATGTAATTTACGTATAGTGCGTGCAGAGAAGGTGCGTGTGTGTGTGGTGCTGACTCATCCGTGGCTGTGGAATGGTGGTTGAACGTCTAAGTTAGGTTATACCGTAAAACTACATCACCTGTGTCCGTGTGCAGCTGCCAGGCTGTAAGAGTTCATTTCTCCCTGCGGCGCAGTAGAGATGCCATTGCGGGACATGGTTCCCAACATGGGGTCGGCCCCACGCTCCAGCAGCAGGCTCACTAGCTCAAGGTTGCCTGTGCATAAAAAGTAAATATGCAGCCACGCTCAAGAGAATATAAAAAGAACCAGATAACAGAGTTGTTGCCACCTCCGAGGAGAAATGTGCCTTTAAGTCATGAGTCAGCCAAAGATGAGGCTGACATTCTGGTAAAGCTGTTGAAAATGGATTGGGAGGAGCAGCTTGATACAAGTCATGCTGCTTGCGTGTACCTGCAGCAGCAGCCAGCTGCAGCGGAGTCTCAGTGTAGTTTTCCATCCCGTCCTGCGAGGAACCTTCCACGTTGGCTTTGGCATCCAGAAGCAGCTGCAAAGTTCAGGTGGGGTGACAGACGAGGGTACGATGGGAAAAGAGGGAGAGGGGGGAAAAAAGAGGACTTTGCTCGGTGACTTTGAGCTTCTCGAACACTCAGTTAATGAATGTTTGATTGGTAATTTAGAACACAGGCTGCCGTGGAATTAACTGTGTTCTTGTTCCATTAAGACGGGAACTAAAGGCACCTGCCACAGACTATCTTTAGCCGAGCACAAAACGGGCAGACTGTGAGATAAAGCGAAAGTGGATGCACTCTGCATCCACAGATGATGTATTTTGAATAAATATACAAATGTAAAAACCCAGTTGGAGGCAATAAATGAAGGTGTGCCATGCATTGTGCTTGCAGAACATGAATAAACTGACCAATTTTAAATGAGCCTCTATAAAATCTGTACATTAGGCAGCATTTAACATGTCAATTTTTTTTTGATCACTCACAATCACTGCTTAATAATTAAACATTAAACACCAGAAACAATTTACAGTGAAAAGCTTGGGAAATGATTTAGTTTCATTTGAATTATTAATGCATTTATTCAAAGCGAGCTTAATATGCCCCAGCACACGTTTCAAGCATTTTCCCTTAAAATTAAATTGCTCAAATCCCAGCGTGAACACCATTTGGAGGGCAGACTGAATTAGTTAAATGAGTTCGATTACAATCGGTCCACTGCGATTCACCTTTCCGTTGAATTAAATGGAGCCTGTTGCGTTTGCTGGAAGCGTAAAACGAACATGTAAATGTTCACAATAAAACCCCATCTTGATCATGTCAGTCTGATGATGACCGCTGATTGATATGAAAATGATGACCAACCATGAGCTGAAGCACACAGAGAGTCAACAGATGAAAGATGGATATCACTACCTGCACCACAGGCACATGTCCATGTGACACAGCAAAAGTGAGGGGCGTCGCCTGGCGTGTTTCGGGAAAGACTGAGTGGTGCTTGTGCACTGAGTTTGGCACCTGGAGAATGGAGATTGGAGGAGTGGGATGGGGGACATGAAAGGGAGATGAGGGAGAAAGACATGAAGCCATTAAAAACGACGACACGACCAAGCCAGCACAAGACAAGCTACTACAGGGAGAACAGAAAGCACTATGGGAGCAACTGGAGTAATCATCTAAGAGGCCTGGGGCTGTAGAGGACAACCTGTCAGCATGTTGACCTTCTAATGAACACAATAAATTGATCTGTCTAGTTAGGCCACATCCTAATGGCTTTTCTCTGCTCTCTCCCTCCCGCCAAAGCGGTTTCTCTGACAGGGCTTCCACCTATCCTCAGGGTTATCTCACGGGTAAATGCAACAAATCCGAGTGAGGAGCTGAATGCCTATGAACACGCATTTTCTACACTTGAGAATGTGTAATGAGATTAAAAAAAAAAAACTTAATATGATTAGCTAATCAATTAGAGGCTCAGTGATGCATAAATTGCACTTAGTCTTTGTGCTTTGGCCGAGTGTCAGTGAATTGCAAATCAAAGTTGGCACAATGGTGGATGACGCACATTGTTGAGGTGATAATGGACACGATCAAGAGGGTTTAACTTTGTGCTGTTTGCAGACATCTCTATGCATCTCGCCTACTCCATGGGGAAACTTCAGTTATTTAATTAAGAGAAAGTCTCAGATTCCCTTAACTAAATGATGTAAGTTTCCCCCTTTTAGATCAGAGGAATCCCAAAAGAAAGTGTAGGCTTTGTTGCAGAAATCAATTATTCAATGTAGTAAATGTTTATAAGCATTTAATTTGGTTTACTTGCACAATCCAAAGCTCCCAATGGGAAGCCATGAAAGTGCAGTTAATAATGTTGGCTTAACCCCAGCTTTGAAAAACTCCTTATGGTCCATTGTTGGCTTCAAAACGATGTAGAATGCAAATCCATATATCTTTTTTCTCTTTTCTTTTTAAAAACCCCAATAAATCTCCCAAAAAATGTTGATAAAGATTCATTATGTGTTCTCTATGAAGGTCAGGTGGAAATGTGGAAAGAAAATCCAAGAAAAATCGTAAAATACCCACAAGTAAATTATCTGGCCTGGCACCTGGGGGGGTCCAAGCATATTTTAGGGGTTTTGGATCTGTCACAGCAACACAGTTGATGTATTTGCCCCAGAAATTCTATGCTATTCTCACAATTGTATGGAGATGTTGCGGGTACACATGCTTAAGCAGTTGAATTTGAAATACACCAAATGTACTGCCATCAAAACACTTACCTCACTGTTAATATTGGCTCCGGCATCCAACAACATCTGCACCATGGCCTCGTCTCCTCGCACACAAGCATACATGAGTGGGGTCATCCCCTGCATGAACACAAGCAAGCACCAAACAGGAGAAGTTGCATCATAACTGAAAATAATGCTGTCATTTTAGCATAGAATCTCATGGCCAACACATTGGATGAGTATGGTCATTTGAGAGTTTTAGTAATCTTGCCTTGATGATATTTCTGGAGAGGGGGAAAAAAAACCTCTAAATTGTGTTTACATTTTTGGGCAGCATTGTAGAGACTGTGGTGAGCATGTCTGCCAAACAATCAAGAATCTTAGTTTGGGCCTTTCTGTACATATAGAACGAAGAGCTGGAACTAGGACCTTAAACGAGGTGGGAGAAAATCAGAACAGTTTGAAATAGCTGTCAGTGTTTGCACAAAATGTTCTTTGCAGGAAAGCAAAGGAATGAGGTCGGGAAAAGCCTACTAGAACAACTGAACTTTATTTGGGGGTTATTAAGATGCACTCTGAATGGTGGCAGGTGTGCTGACTGCCATTTAACATGCGCGGGTTATTTCTTCATTTTGATCAAAGTTTATACATTCCAGTTATATGTAAGAGGGTGTGCACAATTGTGCAATCACATTATTTCAGTTTGGTTGTTTATTTGTTTGTTTAGTTCCTCTCATGAAAGGTTATCAAGGAGTTGTACAACTTATAATTTAAGTCTGGAAAACGTATTTATTCATCTATTTTTTTTTCAGTTGTTGATACAAAAAACAGCATTTGAACATTGTGTAGAGGCCTTTGTATATCAACCATATATCATTTTGCATGTCTGCATAATTCTCAAGATGAAGCAGCCATCGTCTATTTTTGTTCTTCTCTTCTGCAGGCAGTGTGACAACTTACTGTGCACATTCACCAAGTGTAAATGTGCTTTAATATGAATGACTCTAACCTGTTCACTCATGCTGTTGATACCATCCGGCCCCAGCAGGTTGACAGCCTGCTTCACCAGGTCTGTGCGTCCGCAGCTGAGCATATGGAAGCCCAAGTTCTGCAGGAGCTTTGCCTCGGTTGAGGCAGCGTCCAGCTTTCTTGAGGCGCTGAAGCAGTCGTCCGTTCTAAAGGGCAAAGCACACCAAGTGAGCTAGGTGGATGTGCGCAATGTGCAACTGATCACGCAAAACACAAAGTTTAAATTTTTTACAAGACTATATACAAGCAATATAATTCCTTGCTGACATGAGTTGTGTTTTGGAAAGGGGTGTGTGTTTGTGCATGCATGCATGTGTGCATGTGCACTTTGAAGCCTGAAGGACTGCAGCTGTACCGAAGCTGGCGGGGCTCGCAGTCCACTCCAGGCAGCAGCAGCCTGGCAGCCTGCCGAACATCATCGCTGTCCACAGAGAAGCTCCTTCTGTGCTCGGTGTGAACAACAGCCACACGCACCCACTCCATCAGAGGCGGCAGCACCATGAACGGCCTGTGGGAGGAGATAGAGACATACGCAAGCATCAGGGGGGGCAGCTCAGTGGGAGAGTGATCCCTCTCAACCCAGAGCTTGGGGGTTCCATCTCTATAGCCATTGTGACCATGTCAAAGTGTTCTTGAGCAAGAACCCCCTGCATCCCCAGTTGCGCCTGATGATGAAGTCTCATGTCGGTGAGTGAGGAAGCAATGTGAAGCACTTTAAGTACTGAAGGTAGACAAGCGCGATACAATTAACACCTCATTTATCAGCAGGTGTACAATAATCAGTCAAAGCAGAAAAAAAAATATTCACTCTGCTTGGAATTTATTTCTATACCGCTTGTCCGGATTAGAGCTAGAGGCCTTGGCCAGTTGACTGAAGCGATAGGTGAGTGTTTTTGCTAAAATACCCAAACTGCACATTGTCTTCAGTAACTATTGTGTAGTTACATATGTACCTCCAAAATATGACAAATTTACAGAATTTGCAGAATAGGATGTATTTAGGTTCCATGAATCATTATAGTGTAATACGTTGTGGTGGCACATTCCTGTAATGTGCTAGTATGACACAACCGCACAAACATATGGCCAAACAAACAGATGGAGTGCATCTTTATCACATGCCAGCACACTGTGTTGTAAGGTGGTAAGGGTGTACTTGTTAGCAGTCCTGCTGGGACAGTTGCAGGAAATGACAACCATATGCTTGATCCTGACCCCAGTTTTACACTGTTGGAGCTGAGGAGTATCGCCTGGAATCAAATACTAGAGCAATATTTAAAAAAAAAGAAAAGAAAAACTACTGAAGTGCAGTTGCAAATACACAAATATGAACGCATACATTTCTCCACCAATCCCACACGTACAGCCAGATGCCTGAATATACGTATGCATGCACGGTGCTGCATTTTGACCTTCACTGAGGTACCAACAGTATGTTATGCATACCAATATGCGCTTTTTCCACTTAGGCAAGTAAATGAGCTGTCACCAAAACAAGTCAAATACATAAAATTGCAAGCCCCTCAAGCTAAGCCTAATTACATTAACACTCATTTTATATGAGAAAAACAGAAATGATTTCAGTAAGGCACGTGTTCAATGTGGCGATGAATATTGGGTTATTGAATATTTATTGCCATGTAGGTAATTATCCAGTATTCGATTCAATATTAGAAAACTAACAGATAATATTAGTAAGATATCGGCTCTCATTAGTTGGTATTTTGCGCACTGATAGATCAGGTACGTATCATGTTATCTATGAGCGCCCATATCTATATCAGTTTGAAGACACTTGGTCAGCTCCCCTTAGATTTAATACTGCCGTATCATAATCGGGAATCGAGAACATGTAAGAGTTTGATGTGCATGTGGTACAAACGTGACAGTGCTACTCTGAACTGAGATGTATCATTTATCTTTTATCATTTAAGTTTTGCTAGCCATTATAAAACAACGCAGAATGCTTTATCGAGAGACGAAGAACACGTTTGCTCCATCACAAGCCTGGCAAGAAAGGAAGTTCATGAACAGTTCAAGGTCTTGTTCTACCATAGCTCGACCGAATGAATAGAGGCACTGTAGTCAATGTGTTTAGTATGACTAAACCAAAAGTGAGATTGGATGTGAGCGTGTTTTTAACACATGTTGTTGGCATTAACGCATGCACATTCAAGTTGGACACCCATAGGACCCGCATTAGCTGACAACCGTAATGCCCAGGGATAGAGGCCTGCTCACGCTCAGCTGTCATCCTTGAATCACACCATGAAAATGCTGCGGGCTGACATAGTTTTCTGCTGTATTGCAGGAAATGCTGAACAGCCCAAGGTACAGTGTAAATGCCCCCCAAAAACATTACATATTCAACCTTACACTATTTATGAGGACTGTCCGGTCCCCTCCTTAGCTGCAACGTCATTAATTTATGTAGGTAAAAAAAAGACTTGTCCAAAAACTAGCAATCAAGGGAAACAACATGAAAACATTGCCAGAGTCTTACATCATTCTGACATACTGAGATGGTGCTACTGCAGCATCAATCAATACTGACTGCATCTGCAGGTCTGATGCAATCTCTCCTTCCTGAAACTCTTTCGGACATTTAAGGGACTTATTTTAATTAAGGAAAAAAAAAAGTTGTTCTTTGAGTCCTTGGGAATACATCTGGTCAGCCACTGCGGGAGGAGGTTGAGGAGGAAGAAGGATATCATAAATCTCAGTGTGCAGATGTGCATGAGCACCGTAAATTACCAATGGATTCTACAGTATGCTGTGAGAGGGGTGCATATTGTGTGCAGGGGTGTAAATTGTACCACTGAGAGAGAGTTCCCCTGCAGTTGTCTGGTGTGAAGTTATTATCCTTGTGATCAGCAAGCATACAATATTCTAACAAGACACAAGACGTATTTCAGTGGGAAAAAAAAGGCGCCAGTTTCCCCCCGTCTTGGAAGCAACGTCCTTCTCTGTCACCTATCCTCACCATTTTAGAAATGGACCATTTCATTTTTGGTATAAAAATGAAATAAAATCAGACAGCTTTTTTCCCCGATTGTTCGCGATGGCATCGAATGTCCCCAGAATGAACAAGATTGTGCTGTAATGGAGTGATCTCAAAATCATTTGTGGCCTGAGGGATAATATTTTCTGGCCATGTACTTGACTCAAAGTTTAGAGGTAGTGTGGCCTCCAACTTCTTCTTTTTTTTCCCTGAGTTATTGCCTAGCTGGGCATTTTGTTTGTGTGTTTTTAATAACTTAAGGGCTACCATAGATCATGACAGATTTCAGTGAAACATAATTCTTAAGAGACACAAAGTGGAAAAAAAAGATATCCTGTCACTCAGTCCCAGTCATATCTTTTACAAATCCGCCCTTGAAGAGAAAGCTTCGCAACGAGAACAGACAGTTTCAAGAAGATTGAGAGACAGAATGTTTTGTTGACCACAGGGGCTCACTATATGCACAGAGAAAGTTGTGGTGGTCACTGCTCAAGATATTAGATGTCATTACTCAACGAAAACTGCCGAGGCGTATGAAAAGTCCTGGGAGATGAGTGAGATAACCGGGTCATTACTCTTGTTCACATTCAGAATGACTATTAATGTTCTGAACTGTTATTAATAAAGGCAGACAAAACCAGAGGAATTGTACTTTATTTGATTACTAACACCCCATTTCACAACACATATTGGTGGAATATTAAATATGGCCTGACTCTCCAGCGACCAACCACATAAATTAAGTTGTGCTGCAATATCTTATTTTGACGATCTATTATGACATTACAACAGATCGCGTATTTTGCCTAAAAATGAAAATTAACTGGTGATCTGATCTAGCCGATCAGCTCTGTCGACATAACTAAAATGTTTGAAAAATCATTATGGTTATGGAATGTCAAATGTATTTTTTGCAAAGGCAAACTATAAACTAGAATGCTATTACAGTGGGCCCCCACTTTTTAATCGCACTTTATTTATTTTTGTGTGGTTGGGTTTCTTTGTATGGGTTTTTAGAGTTAACAAACAGACAATTCCCGACTTCTAAAAGGTCCTAAAATTACAGTAATACAATTCAGTTAGCCCTTCCATGTCATATTGCATTATATATTAGCGTTAAGCTAGTGAGCTTGCGTTTAATTCAATTTTGTTTCATAGTTAACATCAACTGGGACTGACAAACACCTAGAAGCAAGCATTCTGTGGAACGGTGCAATGATGAAGGAATGGGCTTTAAAACTTCGAAATGGAAGGACCAAAACTACATAAAAGATGTCTATGTATGGTCATTCTATGTTGCAGACTCTTTCTTGTTGAGGGTGGGTCTGAAACATATCCCCCCTGGATAAACTGGTGACTGTTACTTTAACGCACTGTCTTGAGTGGTGATTCTGCACGATCACTGATTAAAAATGTGAAGCAATAAATGACACACCAAAACAGAAAAAATCCAAAATCCTGAATATACCTTAACCAACCTGATAGTCAAAGAATCCCGTTAGTTTCGATTCACAATTGAGGAATACTCATCTGCTTAATTTGACTGTTTTTTACGTCTTTGCATCTTACCTCTCAGTTTGCAAGGAAACTTTTGATGGCTCAATGTTGGGGTTCTCCCACTCCATCTGGGGGCAGTGCATGAAGTAGCACAGGGTGTAGATGGCCTCAGGGGCCCAGTGTATCACTGTGCTCTTCTGGTGGATGGGTGTCCCATTGTTGTGGTTTTTGGTGTACAATGGCTGTAGGTAGTGCATAGCTCGTGACACCACATCACCTACACACCATAGAGGGGGAATAACAAAAAAAAAGGACACACACCATTACAATAGGGTTTAGGTCGTCATCATCATTATCATCTTTGTTTAGAAATAAATTCCTTTATATTCTCCAATATGGAATTATAAAAAGCGATAAAGAATTATTCTACACAACAATGCGAGCATTCAAATAGTATTTACAGATGCAAAACACTGAGGATTGCAATGAGGAGTTCTATTCTGTTAGTTAGCAAGCGCTTTCCAAAGTAAGAATGATGGGAAATAGACATAGCCTAAAAAAAAAAAAGCTAAAACTCAAGATCTAATCATGCCAACTAACAGCATGCCTTTCCTCCTGACTGAAAGCTATTGTCAATGCTTTACTCTTATCATTTTGATGCATTTCCATTTGACTGCAAAACATAATAGAGCACTCTTGTTTCCATGTGTAAACATATCCACTTCATTGCAGCTATGCACTGTGTGCATGTTTTATATCGTGCAATTACAAATAGTTGATCTTGCAAACAAAGCCTTTGTTTGGTTCTTAAATTGTGGAATTGGGTTCCTCTCAAGTGTCCATTTAGCCTGAACAAATTGAGAGAAAAAATTGCCTGAATTAAGGAGGAACATTTGGCAAAGAAGCAGTTTATTTCCTTCAAGAGCACGATGGCCGTCTACTGGACATCATGTTGTGATTTGAGAAACTGGAAATGAGTTGAGCGCAGGCCTCTCCATAGTCAACCAATACACTTAAAAATGGAGGAACAGAATGTTTTCATGAGACTTTTGAAGCATTTCAGGCCTAATGTAGGATGTACACTTTCACAAAAATGGATGCAATATGTACTGTTGTGTGTACATTTCATTGACTAAATGTGAAAAAGTTCAAAAAGTATTTTATCCAAACTTGAGTCTTGAAAAAGAGGGGGTCGTCTTATAATCAGGGTCGTCTTATATTCGGGCCAATACGGTAATGCTCCACAACTCTATTTTTCCCACCTTATCTTGCATCGTTTTAAACAAAGATTTTGGCAGCCTGATCAATGCTGGTTATCCTTCACTTATTTATGTATTGTGTTTACAAAACCCAAAGTTATTTCTGGACCCCCAACCACCCCCAGAGAACATGACATTACCTCTGGACAGTGCTCAGCTATCATCCACCAGCCGCTGACTTGTGTTTACCTTATATGATGAGTCCTTGCTCAATTTCATCAGTATAGAATGGACACAAGACCCCAGTGGTTTCCCCACCAAATATTTACTATAACAATGACGTTCTGCACGACACAAAGAAAAGCTTCCTTTTGGCCAGTCGATGCCATGATCAAATCAGTGGTTCTTAACCTGGGTTTGATCGAACCGGATGGATGGATGGATGGATGGATGGATGGATGGATGGATGGATGGATGGATTATTAGCTCATATAAAGTCGTCCACCACTCACACCCACGCAGTGCCGATTTGTCTGTGCCAAAATCCAATACACCAAAATTGCGTTCGCCCGCCTACATCCGGAAGTTTCTGTTTTGAATTTACAGTGAGGTGTGGCACGTCAAGCATATTCACAATCACGCCAAACTAAGCCATTGCCCAAGCACAAATGAATTACACTTTTATGCCAGGCGCAGGCTATTTTCTCTCAGCAAATTATCAGATGTGTTGGGGGAGTGGCACAGCCCCAAACACACTTGACTAATAATTACGCATGCACAAAAATAAAGTTACACCTATTTCTACGCCATGCACACAGCCACCAATAAACCAATATAAGGCCTATTAAGTTAATTGGCTCACATACACAAATGTACTTATAAAAGTAATATATCCAAGAAAAACACAATGAATTTAAGAGAATAGCCTGTTGGGAATACATGAATGAACAAACGAATACAAAAAACAAATACCAGAATTTAGGTTTTAAATTTAGGTCAGTGCTTCTGATAGTGTTCAACAGATGAGGCCTTGCTGGTCCTGGCAAAGAGCACAGTCAGAAATCATCAGAAAGTATGATGTTCATTATTGTTTATATGAGTGCATCACAGGCATTGTGGCAAGACTACAGTTGTCTTTTAAAGTGAGGATTTATGCCCAAAATAATTCTACTTAATGACACAGCCACTACCGATGATTCATTTCTGCTTAATATGCACATTCGCATGCACATACAAGGGTTATGTGTGACCAAATTACTAATGCAGAGGGTCAATATTTGGGCGCAGCTAAATGCTGCCATCATCATATTAGCATATTGATCAGTGTCAGCCAACACAAACCTGAAGAGTTTAAAGCAACAAAATGAGCATGTCGGACCTAAATACTACAGCTTGAAAATGATTTTGCTGTCAGACTATCTTATAAGAACAGGAGTAGCATTTGTGTCATTGCCATGGCAACCACGGTCCACCTATCTTAGTGATCTAAGTTTGTCTGTATTATTCAGAAGTGCATTGTGTACAAACATAATTGCCTGGTAAAATGGTTTATTTTAAAGGTAGAGGAGCAGGAGTAATGTTCACCGATTAAACAATATGTTTACCATTGCAACATATTAAAAAAACCTCTTAATGATGAAGCCCACTTCTATGCAGTCTAATAAAAACATTGTTACATTACAACAGGGGTGTCAAACTCATTTTAGTCACAGGCCACATCGTAGTCATAGTTTCCCTCAGAGGGCCATTATGATTGTCAACGTCTTCTATATACAATATAGGCTACAAAACAAACTGATGAATAAATAGGTTTGAAATTAGAGTCTACTAAACAGTGTAAAAGATGAACAGTAATAAAATTAGCGAGCAATATCTCTATGTTTTTAAAAGTGAAGATAATTTGTAATTTTAGTAATGAAACAAAGTCAATGCAAAATTTGTCTCGTGGGCCACATAAAATGATGTGGCGGGCCCAGTTTGACACCTATGCATTACAACCTCTCTGAACGTATTAAGAGAAATCTTTGTAAAGGCAGCATATGTTAAACAACTCCTGCAGTGGACTACAATACTCTCTCTATTTTATTTATTTCTTTGCCAATGTGTGCTGTTCCGCCTGACTAAACCCTTTACTTAAGCTGCCGATCATGAATTTCAGTGTCTGACATTGGTGACCACTGAGTAGCTCCACTTGAGGTGTTAGACAGTTAATTGCCTTACCCAAGGGCACCTTAACTTTACAATCTTGACACATACACACAAACACACACGCATGCACACACACACACACGCACAAACACACACACAGATGTGCACTTGCACACACCATCACTCACTGAGTTCAGAGATGCTGCCCACTCGTGTGGCCAGTAAGCACTGTTCAACAGAGCGGAGTTCAGACTGGCTGTAGGCGTTTCCCTCTCCATTCTTTCCCGCTCGCTGCTGCAGAGTCAACCCCTCAGGTAAACTGAGGATGCCTGAAAGAGAGAAGGTACGCAGCTAAACTGTAAGAAAAGTGTACACAGAGTGGAATATTCATTTCCATAAAAAGAATATATATGTATATATATATATATATATATTTTTTTTTAAATAAATATAAATATATACATATATTTTTTTGTGCATGTTACAGAACATGTTTAAAAAAAAACATGGGAGCCACACACCCTTTATATAAAGTAGATACAGGGCAAAACAGTGTTGTTTTAATGGCAGAAAGTTTGGTGTGTATCTCTCTCTCTCTCTCTCTCTCTCTCTCTCTCTCTCCCTCTCTCATATATAGTATATATTCCTACTAACTGCTGGTGAGGCATATTGACCACCGACAGGCATTGAAGACTATCCTGTCTCAATGTGCCAAATTTGGCATAAATGGCCAAAGATGTACTGTAGGCTACATTCTGCTCAACGATAATAACCAGGTATTTTGCATATCCAAAGCACAAAACAGCTGCTTAATGACCATCAGTCCAGAGAGCTGACACCCACTGACGACGTGCAACAAAGAACAGGAGACAGTACCATCTGCTGCAAGTGTCAGGTGTCTTGAACAACTACATCTTTAATCCAAATCTGAAAGATCACTGACAAAGAGAAGTCGCACTTCTTTGGTAACTACAGAAAAGAACCAAGAGGATTGTTTTGTTTTTTTAAAGAAAACAACAACAATTTGTTGTTTTACTGTTTAAGATCAAGTAAATCAATCCATCGTAAGCAACGAGGGCTGGCACCTTCCTCACCGCCACGTTCTTAAATATTTATTTAGCACAGTAACCGCATAGCCTGTGGCGTACAGTGGTGCTGTGAGCAATAGACCTGCCCCTATCAACAGCATGCTCACCATTCTCCGTAATTAGGAGGCATTAGGCAAGGTTGACAGGAATGTAATTAGTTTATTATTATTATTTGGCCTGGTGCTCATGCTGGAGGGTTAACACTGTACATTGTATTAAGACGTCAAACTTAATTATAGCATAACCTAAATTAACGAATGCCATAAAGCACATCGTATCTTTTAGTCCAAGGAACATTTTTGTGAATAATATGCTTTGAATGTCGCATACAATGTGTCAACAAACAGCCTTTTACAGATTAACTGACATTAACATGCAATGACCAGCATTTAGTAAAAAATGGATTTAGATTTGGATATTTGGCATCCCTTAGTGCTATTTGACAAGAACGATCAGTGGGTGAGGCAGTAGTTTGCATTGAAAGCTTGTGAGCTGACATCTTGATGAGCTCGCTGGCATAAACTGGATGACATGCATTGTTATATGTGTGTATTATGTTTTGTCCTTGATTTCATTTAACACTTACTGACTGTTAAAAAAATAATAATGTACGACATGAACTGTACTTGAATGCCAACGTCTGTAGAAGTAATCAAGATTTTGTAGAAGTTTCAGGGCTTGCGACTAAAAGCAGACGTCTGCAAATGCCTCATGAGAACACATAAGAAAATCAACTTGTTTTCATGAAGGTCGACAGAAATCAGAGAATAATTATTGGTGAGAGGTTGAAATCAGAGGATTTGGACAAAGGCCAAACAATAGCTCTAAACAACTGAAATAATTTTGAATGAACGGAAATAAATGCGAAAAAATGTTCTCTCCAATTTATCAATTAAACAAAAAATAATTGCCACTTTATTAAAATTAAGTTAAATTGCAGCCCAAGTTGGATCCGTTTTGCTCTGTCAGGTTTAACACATTTAATTCTAACAACATATCATGCTATGAATAAGTCTGCAAAAACAAATGCAAAAACATAGTATTTGGCTGTTTGTCTCCTTAGCTGTTTGGTTGTGGCGCATAATAACAAAGGCAGAACTGACAGTAAATTGCTGAGTGCTCTTAGGATGGATTGAGGCAAGGTGACTCAGTGGCGCTCCTAATGCACAGCACTGTGTGCCTTCGGGGAATCACTGAAGGAGTGCTTACATGCCAGCCAGCCAACGTCTGTGTGCATTTGCACCATGAGATATGTTGTCAGTATCGTACGTCTTGATTGTCATTGTTTGTGCAACAGAGCTCTCTGTCTCATGTGAAATTACACAAGATTATGCTTCTTATAAATGCGTGCTGACATTAAACACCTGCTTTTCCTATAGGTACCAACTCCTACGTTCCGCATGTCCACAGCGTGCGTGCAGGTTTATATAACGGGAAAAAAGTACATTTCTTGCAAGTACTGTAGAATTTTAAGTCAACACTTGTCTGGAAAAATGGTTACAATCTCAAGGATTTAAGGAATTGTGGCCTTGATTTGCTTCAGCACCCTCCAAAATGGTTTAGACACACAAATGTGGCACAGACTTATTGGTTGGGAACTGCTGGTCGAAAGAATGAAAACATTTGCAAACGTCAGCATTTGAAAGCTAAGCTACATGAATGCAACCCTCTGCTTTGTGTCACATCTGCTTTGGACAGCATTATTTTGCCCAAGTACAACTTTGGCATATAAATAGGAGTTCAGAACATTGAAAGGGGCATTCTGATATGCCTTTGTTTTTGTAAAATAACAACCAATTGATTTTTTATTTCCCCAAGTAATTCTGTATACAAATTATAGAGTAGATGCAATCAGTGCAAAAGATGCCGAAACAATGGTAGCAAGCAATGAGTATTGATCCAAAGCTTTCCACCGAGTTCAGTTGACTCATAACTCAGGGTGATAATAGGAAGCAGGTGCTCTGCCAAAGACTTGGCCTCAAAATGCACCCTAAAAAGATTGGAAAAACAGACACAAACCGTACATGCAGGTACAAACACAAGAAGATCAAGTGGAAATCATTTTTAAGATCGATCGGGACCATTACAGTATTGTCATTTTGAGGAAATACATTACGTATGATTTTACTATATTAAGAAAGCAAAACCGCAATACAATGTTCAAAGGTGCTGTTCTAATACCAGTGAAGAGAATGGGAGGGGAGATGAGAGGCGCCTGAAAGTTGCTCCTGGCAGGACATTCTTGCTGAAGAATAAATAATGTGCAGAAGCTCGTCATTCAAAGAACCTTCCTCAGTCTCTGTGACAACCGAGGCAACAACACAGAAAAGGTCGCGTGCACAGTCCAACAACATCATTAATATAATTAGCAGTTCATTTACGCTTTTTATACGTGTGAAATGCTTTGATTTTTAGGTCAATATATTTTGTGACACAAACCCTTGCATCAATACTATACTTTGTCATTTCTGGGGCAGGGTGTGAAACTTTGTGCATTTGAATGCACTCTGCACCATCTCAGGGTTGACTAGCAGAAGAGTAAGAATGCCGACCTCGATGTGGCTTCTACCCTGCTCTTAAAATCTATTTTGGAGGAACTCACTAAGACGTACATATCCACATGTCTTGCACTACTCTCGACTAACAACGGATGTGCCTTAACATACATAGACGGTGAAGTCAGCCCTTGATTTGGCGAATCGTAATATGAGCGGTAAAGGTCAACTGTGTTATTTGATGCATTTAGACAAGTGAAAAAATGAACAGACAAGAGGAAAAGGTAAATTGCAAACGCTGGCTCTGAAGAGGTAATCATGTTGTTAAGGTACGTGGAAACATGGGCTCAGTTCGGTTGTGCCAGGCCAGATGGCTACCATATGTATCTGCGCGGGTGATCAGAGAGGGAAACATAGTAAGACGGAAGGCTGACATGTGGTGTGTCATAACATCTTCCCTATGTTATGGCAGCTTTCAATATTTTTGATCATCTGTGCCGTATGTCCAATGGTATGAATAACGGTGGGAAAAGCAAACAGGGGATCCCGCAAGACAAATAACGTCATTGTGGCAAAGGAGACTTTGAATATATTGGTTTGGACTCTCTGGTGACCAGTTTGGTCTTACGAAACCACAAGCCTGTAATAGGTTAGTCGTATGTCAACCACAAGGGTAAGAGGTATCCAAGTATACACGTAAATGTCAGCTAAAATTAAGAAAGCGGGACAAACAAGCCACGCGAGTAGTTGATAAACTACAAATACATTCATGCAAATATATAAATGCACCTTCAACATGCAAATATAAAATGCACACAGAGATCATTAAAAAGTCAACATTTCTAGCACTTGACACAGAATTGAGTTTAGTGCATATTTGCATATGAGCTTAAGGTTTGGCCATCCTAATGAAAATTTGGATAAAAATAAAATCTATATTTTACTTGGTTAGGGATGAATGTAGAAGAAAAATTAACACATTTCCCTTTATAATTAATGACCAACTGTTTTTTATTTAAAGATAATCAACATGTTTTATGAAAGCCGCCACACCATCACGTGCCGCCGGGAACTACTTTAAAATAAAAACATGCCGAGACTTGGATGTCCATGTATACTTTGGAAAGCAGAGGTTTATTTTAAAGTCGGCCTTCTCATCGCGTGTTACCTTCAAAATGATGTGTTACTGCAGCAGGCTTGACTGTCTTCCCAATGCTGAACACCAAATAAATCGGTACTCAAGAAAGAATAATGACTGATTTGAGATACTAGAATTACACAATGACCCCCAGATTCTAAAATTCCAGATTTAAGATTGTCACATTCTAACAAGAACCGAGGGAACCTAATGAAGAGAGGTTTGTCCAAAAGTACTGAAAAATAGCTCTTAATTAATTAATTTATCAGACATACGTAGGCGGGGCTAAGGAAGCATCCCAATCTTAATTTTTCATTTTATGAGACGATGCGCATGAAGAATGTCATTTCCTGTACAGTGACACACAAATCAATAAATATAAAGAAGTTGCTTGCTGTTTGAATTGCTGTTGCTGTTTTACCAGTCACAAACATGCTTACGTAGGTTAAAAATCAAGATGCAAAGATGTCACTAAATGTCGCTGTCATTAAACTACAGCTTTACCTCTGCTGCAAAACATTTATTGAGACAATCTTATTCTATGTGGAAAGAAGGGACTCTTTCATTTGACTGTTGATCGTATACATTTGTGATAGGTATTAATTATTCAACAAGATTTATTTGATCGCGTGGAATTGATGGCTTGTTTATTGAGGCGAAACAAATTGTATTGCTTGGCTTCAATATGACATCGGAATGAAACATTTCGCTTCTCAATAAGAAAAGCTATTTAAGAAATAAAAATGGTCTGTTTGTGACCCATTGGCGATCAATTGAATTAAGATTAAAATGCCCTTTCCCAATATGTAAATGAAACTACTAGATTTTAAAGTTGAGGTTTTGCTTGAAGGCTTACTTTTATGACCATGGATGCAGCAACATGGTGATTACAATAGAGTGCAGTAATAAACGCATTAAATGGTATCTTCCAATAATTACAGTGCAATGCTGGTTATGTGTGGACACCAGGGAGCATTTAGCTCCAATCCTGGAATACAGCTTTATAATTAGGCGATGGAAGTCCCACCAGTATTGAAATAAGTGTGACGAGCATTACGGTATAAATAATTGCTACCATTTTAGGGCTTAATTGCAGAAATAAACATTTGGACATGAAATAGGCTATATTCTAATGAAAAATAACGTGTTTTTTTTTTCTTATAAAGTAACGTCGCAAAGTGACTGCTTCGGAATCAGCCACAGTTTCTATAACAAATAAGTAGGTCAGGCGGAAAGAAAGTAAGGAAACAGTGTGGGGGTTGGCCAACTGAATGTTCTCGTACAGTATTTGTTGTTGTAACGTTAGATTTCCCTGCATAAAGCGAGGTGATCCAACAGAAAGTTAGATGAAGAACTTTGCCCCATTGCAAGCACACTAGAAAATGCTCTTTTGTCTGCTCGGAAAGTTTTTATCTCTCATTCCTCCCTCATATAGGTACTCCAACTCCTCCTACATTCCAAAGACATGCATGCTGGAGACAATATAATTCGCAACAAGTGTGAATATGACGGTGGAGTTGTTTGTTTAGTTTTTGAGGTTGTTCGCAAACAACATAGACCATATTAAGGTACGTGTACAATATTTGGAATACCAGTCAGAAATAGAGGACAGGGCTCAGAAAAGAAAAAAAAAAAAAAAAAGGGGAGAAAAAGCTTTTGTAATGAATGAGTTCATTTAAAGAGCAACTTTGTAATTTTGAGGCGCAATTTTGTCAGGTCTGCTGCCGCTGCATCCTGAGCTTCGCCTCCTTCTTGGTGTGTGTCTATGACTGTGTGTGTCTGCGTGTATATGTGTCTCTTTGCAGGTTGTTGAACTTACTCACCTTCTGCAGCACCACACTCCCAGAACTTTTATATTCTGTGTCAAGTTAGCAGTGGCCTGAAATTCCTAACAACCTTGGAGATATGCTGCTTGTTTTCACCAGCTCTGGCCTTTGTTTGTTACACCTAACCTCAGCCCTTTGCCGCCGTCCTCGACCCTTTCACCCGAGCTACGAATTTGATACGTTTGCAACAAATATGTCATCATCATCTATCTGTTGTTTCCTTTCTACATCTGGGTCCTCCTCACAATCTGCCACCTAAAATTGTTACGCCGGTTGTCTAAGGGACCTGAAGCAAGGGTTTTATCAAACAATAAAAAAGATGACATGTGAGTTGAATCTAATGTTTGAGTATCCTACTAAAATCTTTATAGAATTGTTTATTTTGATAAATTACAAAGTCAAACTTAATTGTAAATTCTATGTTTTCAACATGAAGCCTATCCAATTTCATTAGCATAAGATGTAGTTATTTTGATATTTCAAAAGAAAAATGGAATTTTTATCTCATAGTCAAACAAATCATGATGCACCTAACTGTGGCCTGAGCTGAAAAACACAAAGCTGAAAAACACAAAGAAAATGGGAGTTGAGAAAAAGAGACAAGTGAAGTGAGGTGAAGTTAAGCAAAAAATACACATGCTAGAAGACACGGTTCATCATCACAAAATAGAGGGACGACACACAAGAGATGACTCGTGATGGGTGACCGGAGCATAACAAGGGCACAACTATTACGTAATCATATCCAATCAGAGGGAAACCAGTCTCCCTCTTGGCTCTGTGTTACTTAGCCCCAAGGTAGCAGCTCACTTGTTATTATTTCACTCTTTTTTTTTGTATCTCTTTTCTGCCGCGAAGGGTAATAGGTCTGTGTGTAGTATCCAAGAGTAGTCCAGATCCCGCGGGATGCTTTCCAGATAATACTGGCAATCAGCAACAAGGGGCGTTGGAAGGGGGGCTGTGAAGTCACTGAGCCATGCACACACCCTCACCCTCCTCCAAGGTCTACTTTTCTATGAAAGCCGACGTGTCCTCCCATGTCATCTATTTGTAAAAGTCTTGGTGTGTTGCAGTCAACGCAAGAAGGACAAAACCCTGGTGACTCTGGAGGGCTCTTATTGACAGAATGTCCCAGCATTCCAGCTAAATGCAACAATGTTTTGATGTAATTGCTCATTTAGTACTGAGGGCACTCGAGTAATTAAAGAATATGACTAATGCCATGAATATGGGATTTTGCTACAAGGGGAGGTTTTCCTTAGGGCCACGGATGACATCATACCCAGCTGCTTGTAAACATGGGTTGCTTTTAAATGGAGTCACTCGTGGATATAAAAACTCAGCAGCATACACACGAAGAAAAGTGCAAAGCAGATAAGACAGTAACGTCTCCAGGCAGAAAGGTACAGTCACTAGCTGTGCGTAATGGCCGCACGGTTCTTACGTCTGTGTGTCTGAGTCACTTTGTGTCTTTATGACGGTGTACATTTGCCTGCATTCACGAAATGAGGAAGTGTAAGAGGCTCACTACAACAGAAAACAAGGACATACATACTAATGTTCAAGCAAACATTTTTAACGTTGCTGTCAAAAAGAAACCTGAAAATAAAAATACTTTCTGTTTGAATTTTAAATGTGTACCAAACCAATCACAGACCAAAACAAAATGGTGCTGTACTCTTCACAGTTTGACAAGAGCAGAAATGAATGTGAGGGGAGCAATTGTACAGTAGGAGACAAAAGTATGATTCATTGTAGTACTTGATGTTGGAAATCATGACAAACTATGATTAATGTAAAAAAATAAATAGAAAACTGCCAAACAACTTGGACAAGGGCTAAAACTACCGGCCACAAAACATTAAGCAATCCATCTTATACGGCTTGTCCATAAGTAAGTTTGTGTGTGAGCTGGAGTATATCTCTATTTTGGCACCCCTGTAGAAAATATACAGTCTTCAATGGCCTACCATGCAGGTTTTTGGAATGTGCCATAAAGCCAGGATACGAAAAAAAAACAGCCCGAGCAAGCACCGGCAGTCGAGATTCGAACGCCGGCCACAAAACAAATTGGCATAAAATCAGTCGCAATGGATTTTCAATCATGCCTCCTCGTAGTCCTTGAATGTCTGCAAATAAACTATCTGATGTGGTTAGTGTGATGCCATCCTAGCAGACTGAACAGCTGCTTAGAAATTATTTTTGTGTTTTCATTCCTCAATTGAAACATCTTGAAGTTTAATTTTCTTGTAATCGCTCTGGGAAGCCAAAATATGACCCCACCCTTTTTAGTCAGTTCGGGTCGAACAAAAAGACTAAAATGCAGTGTACCCGCTCTGTAGAAATACCAGAAATTACTATTAAAACCACAAACACCACTTTATGTTTGCTCGACACGGATCATAGCACTAATACGTTTGTGTGTTTAGTCTTTTTAGTTAAAGCGTAGAAATTGTTGGTGTTTGTATCACACAATACATTAGCGGTACCTGTTGATGTCCCAAAACAATACAGTACAGGTTGGCAGTAAAAACAATGGTCCCCATATTCCTTTCCAATTTCTAACAGCAAGTAATTTCTTTCACACCTTCATTGAACTTTCTTCTCAAAATGTTGCTCCTCCCTGAGTGGTTTCAGGTTGGGAGACCTGCAAAATATGATGTATTGAGCTACAAATTGCTCAGTAATTGTTTAACTCACCTAGCGTAATCTATCATCCTGACCGCGCATAGTCGCAGTGCGGCGCGTCCAAACAGACTGGAAGTGGGCCATGCTTGGCAGAGACTGATGAGGCTCATGGTCGTGTGCTGCTCCCTAATTCTTTCCCACCTCGACTCCAGCACATCCTCTGAGGAAGGACTCTCATTGTTCAGGGCCAACTTTAGCAAATATCCCTGTCACTTAGATAATGTGGGAGAAGTCGTATCGAGAATGCCATCATTCGGAATGAAATCTCATGAGATGCTTTGAAACATGTTTTTGGGTGCGTGGAAAATATAGATACTGACAAAAAGTTTTCTAAGTTTGATGTGTATAAAAGTGATTGATGATTACTTTTGGGAATTTCAAGTGTGAGGTCAATAGCAATTCAGTTGTTTTTCCCAATATCCCTTGCTGCACCTCATTCTTGGTTGTTCTCACTCCCTAACTCACTCGTCGTCCCTCCTGCTAAGTACTAACTATAACTAAATCCTTTCAGCTATAGGGAACATCTCATTTGCCTTATTTACAACGCTCCACAGTCCCCATGCGTGCTCCACAACTTAGACGTCTGTCTCTCACAGATGCCCGTGCAGCTCAGTTGTCTGAATGTACCCCAAGGATCTAGGACGGAGACGGCTCCATTGAGGAGCTATAATTGAGCATACACAAGTGTATCATATGCACGAGAGTCATTAAAAAAGATGCAACACTTTGTTGGAATTGTGAATCTTTTTAAAAGGGTATTAAAAGTTTAGCAAATTTAATTTAGGGATTTCTGTGTACACCCTGATCTATATTGCCTGAATGGTCGACTTACTTTCGAAGGATTTCTATTCTCTACAACAATAGTTAAATCTTCACTCAAAATTTGACTCTGCCTTTTAAAAGGTCATTTCTAAACTTGGCTCTTTGAAGTTGGACATTTTCCAGCTCTGGATATGCAGCCAAATGCATCAGGCTGCACAGAGGAAGTGCCAGAGCCACTCAAGCAGAAAAATAAGTTGTTTTTGCCTGGACTAGCACATGCTTTGGCCTTGACTGTTTGTGGACTCTATCTGTTAGAACTCTTTTGAGTTCAATTTGAGTGCCAGGAAATTGTCATTCATTTGTCATAATGAAATTAGGGTATATTATATTAATTTATGTATTTGTTTGTTTATTTATCTGTTTGTTTATTCATTCATGCATTTACTTATTCACTTATGTCAGTTAGTTATTGTTCAACTCAGCTGGATTAAATGTTGGAGAAAACCTACATCCTTTCTGAAGATAGAATATAATTACCATCACTAATAAATTTTGGTAGTTTCTAAATAGTTGCTGACTATGTCACACACTTTTGGCAGATGACTATTTTTACACTTTGAAAGGTCCCAGTATTCCTTGTTTGCTTCTTTAAAACTTGGAAGTCAACCCCACCTTAGGAATCAGGCAGAGATTTTAATTCCAAACTGAACAATGAGCTCCTTATTGAATTGCTTAACAGTTTAAAGTGGCACAGTACCAAATCAATGTAGGCACTGTGCGACTGATTCATTTATTTATTTCAAACTTTAGCCATTTGTGTACAGTATGTACTATATAGTGTAAGTATGTGTGAATACACCACGAGACCTCCAAGCTTTGTGACACCATATTTGGGTTTCGGGGTGATGTGGATTATGCAGGGTTTTTCCCGGCCTGCCAGTCTTTCCCACCCACTGTGCTGTCACAGCAGAGCCAGTAAGGCAAAAGGAAAATGCACAAGGAGTAGGAAACAGGGGGGACAGATTAGCATGTAGCAATATGCTGGAAGCAGGAAGATAGTCCTTCAGAGGAAACACCCAGCATGAAGGAATTGTAGATGCATAAAATATATCTAGCAAGATTTACCTGCAGGGAAGGGTAGTGAGTAAATTGGACTGATGGTACTTATCCATCCATCCTTCCTTCCTTCCTTCCTTCCTTCCTTCCTTCCTTCCTTCCTTCCTTCCTTCCTTCCTTCCTTCCTTCCTTCCTTCCTTCCTTCCTTCCTTCCTTCCTTCCTTCCTTCCTTCCTTCCTTCCTTCCTTCCTTCACAATTAATACATTTCCATGCAAATCCATTTGACTGTCAGCATCATGAGCTGTCCCATCTGCACGTATTTTTCAATAAAAATACAGCCCATGTGCACAAAAGCTTGCCCACTTGGATTTAGAGCAGGGGTCTCAAACTGCCAATCCTGAGGGCCATTTGTGGCCCACGGAATAATATTTTACAGCTATCAAACCCAATGCCATTGCCCTGGGTGGGTTTATTTTCACACACTTATGGGCTACCATAACTCAGGCCTTGTGTAACAATGTAATTGTGTAACACCATGAGGAAAGAAAAGATAACTTGTCACCCAGTCTCAGTCTTATCTTTTCCAAAACCTGCCATGAAGAGAAAGGTTGGTGACGAGAACAGCCAATTTCAAGAAAATCGGGAGAGGAAATGTTTTTTTCTTAATCACAGCACGCCTTGAATACAAAGAGAAAGTTACCGTGCTCAAGAGATGTAACTTCATGACTCAACTTGACATGCCGAGGAGATGAGAGAAAGGACCGGGTCACCAATCTTGTGCATGTTCTGAAGAACTGTGAACACCCTAACCCTGAACAAAGACGCGTGCTTGCATGGGGTTTCTTGCCCACAAGTGTAAATCTGAGTGTGAATGCTTATTTGTCTATATGTGCCTCTCGGCTGAAGTCATCTGAGGTAAGCACCATTAACCCATGACCCTAATGGGGATAAGTGGGATCAAAAATGGATCAATGGGCGGTTGGCATGTTTTTGAAGCATGGGAGAAAATGGAAGTACACTGAGAAAGTCAGAGAGAACCTGCTAATTCTACACCTAAAGTTCAAAAGATTAAAATTCTTTAAGTACATTTAACCTTTGCAATTTTTCTTTCTAACTGCCTGATCCTTTGAAAAATCCTGCAGACTCCTTATCATTTAAACTTATTTTACACGCACTCTTTCCGCAATTGTAGCACTATTCGTATGAAAGAGTGTCATTTCTTCCGGGTAAGTCAGTGCTGCATGGTGAAGCTGTGAAATGAGCACGACTTACATCAAGCACAATCACAAAAAAGAGCCATTTTAACTTACTTTCCAAATGTTCTGCTTGCCTCACTTGTCCCCTCAAGGAAACGTATGGATTCCCAAAACCCTAAAAGCAACTAATGCGAAGTCAGGGAGCTTCTGTAGAGATTACTGCAGAGATGCCGCAAACCAGGATTGTTCAATCAAAGACTGTTTGGTAATGTTGATGACTCCGTCTTTTAGGCAGTGAGTCCAATTTGCCGTGAGGAGGCAAATGACTTAAACAGTCTTGGACTTGTGCGCCTTGTGCCAGCCTTATGAGTCTTGAGACTTGTTCTGCAAAGTGAGAGCAGTAATGCCCACTGGCCTGCCACAGTTTAATATTGGGCTGTCAAAACGTCTACATCCCCACATGTTTTAATAAGCTAGAGATTTTTGTCTCGTCTTTTGTCACATTTCAGAATAATGAGTTCCATAATTGATCGTATTTTTCCGTTGATGTTACTTTGGGCCCCTAAGCCATCGAGAGCAGCCTCTTCTCTTTTCACAATAGACACTCTTATATGCATTATATAATGCTGACTTAGCTGCCAGGGGTATTACAGTCAAGGTCTTGATGGAGGGCATAAGCACAGAGGTCTTCCGCCTCAAACTGAAATCCACCCTCTGGACTTTTCCAAAACACCCAGTTTCCTGTATAAATCAAAAGGTAGATCAAAATGCTTCCTTATTTGATGTGTACACTTCACTTATTTTCTTTTAATTTCCCCTCACGCTGTATCTTTTGAGTCATGCTTAAAGGTGGCCCTGGTGGAAGTTTGGTATTCATCCATGTGTGCAATGACAGAGAAGCGTGCGGTGGTGACAAAGCGCCTCAGAGCATGTGAGCTTCCTCCGTGAGCATTACTGTGTTTTCTGCCTTACCAGAGTTTAGCCTGTCTGCACACAACACGGTAAATCACCCTTTGACTCCTTTCATATCATATGAGCATGCCAGTGTGGCAGTAGTCTATATGAATCATGTCATGCATGCCATGTCACATTAGCTACCTTTCTGTTAACCATTGCAGGGTTATGCGCTCCTCCAGCCATGTCAAAGTGACAGATGGATGAGAGAGCCACATCTTTTAAAAATGTCAAGGAACATCAAGAACCATATAAATGGAACCACTCAATGGCATCAGCTGTTTTTCAAGACAAAGGTTATGTGAGTCAAGTTAATTTATACAGATTATTCAAATTTCAGAATATCTGCAGGGCAGGGATGACTGTTTCAAACTCTGCAACATGCTTGAATCATCAAATAAAAAGAAGGAAGGGCTTTAGTTTTCTCTCCATTCTCTTCGTGCGGTATTCAGGAGTGAATTTGAGAAAATGTTCATATTTTCTTAAAACCCTTCTTGAGGGTTATCTACCAAGTGAATCATCTAAACAATGAAATTAATGAGAACATTAATTATTAATCAACTATAATTTATTATAGTTTACCAAATGTCGACCGTTTCCTCTCGAGGTGACTCCATTTTAGTTTGAACACTTCCAAAACTTGTACTGGTAGAAAGAATACTTGTCTTATTTATAGCTGGTCGAAACTGCAGCTCATTATAAGACAAGGGCAGTGTAAGAAAACAACATATTTGTGTTTTTCCCGTTTTATTCCAATTCAAATTCCCGAGCACGCTATATCAAGCTCCACTAAGTAGGTAGTTTGCTGCAGTTTAGACCTCGGCGGAAGGTGCACAAAATGGGTTCACTACAGATAGATTATATTGATCCCCTACACAACGTTTCACCATGGAAACACACACATCTGTGTACTGTTTTGGAAATTAACCAAAGTGTGCTACTTGGTAGGACCAAGGTGTACCGTATTAGAAAAGTGCTGGCAGTGCTAAAGACCATCCTGAACACCCAGTACAGAAATCAAATGGAATGAATAAACAACAATATGAAGTTCCTGACGTGGCTTGAAAAGTTAAAACCAGTCCACATTCCATGCTTTCTTGCCGAAACCATTTAGCAAAATACTGAGAAGTAAATGGAGAGATGTCAACAAGTACCGTCACTAATGCATAGTGAGAAGCAGCACAAGAAATCCGTAGCTTAATTGTACATTTTGTACTTCAGCATAATAATCATAAATTCCGGGCAAAGACGAGAAAGAGATGGTAGCACAGTAAAGTGGGATTTATGAGACAGGAACCAAACGTGATTAATTAGAGATGTCAACAACAATGGGAAAGATGCAGAAATTCATTAAGTACTACAGTATGTTGGGACATGGCCTACTTTTTGGTAGCCTTGTTGAAGTATGACTACTATGAGCAGCAAGAAATTAGTTTGTTCACTTCAAGAAAGATATTACTCACCTGATAAAAAAAGTACAAGGCAGCAGTGAAATTTTGGCAAGTGCGTGTTTTGGGAAATTAGAATAGGTTTGCTTTTCAAGTTATTGTCTTTGCTAGAGGGGAGGAAATAACATTATACAGACTCATTTTTACTGTTTGGAAGCAAAGGATGATGTGATTAGTCAGGAGCTTCAGCGGCAATGGGGAGAATATAGAGAAAGGAGGTGCAGACATTGCCATTGCCAAGGTTTATCAAGTTCCTAGACTTAAGAGTGTTACTGCATGATAAAAGGCGATCAATGACTGTGAAAATGGTTATGTTTACATGGACGTCTTTATTCGGAATAAGAGCCTGATCGGAATAAAAATGTGTCTTGTACACACCCCATTCGGAATATTCTGACCCGATCAAGGTCATTCAAATCAAAATATTATTGAATGGGGGGGGTTATGTCAATTAACAATATGATCAGCACGCATGAAAAGACTTCTTTCGAAATGTCGGAACAAACTGTCTTTAACGCGCATGTCTGTGACGTTCGTATACTGTACGCATCACAAATGGAAAAATATACGCAAAACAACGCTAATGTTTCAAGTAGAAATGGACAGAGCGATTTTTTGTTGACACAGAAATGTCTCCGGCTTCTTCCTCTCCTACTAATATTTCCAGTATATTTTGTCAGAATGATTTGTTCCACCCTAAAGTGTGAGTCCCGAGCATGCATGTTGACGTGAATGGGGTAGCCATTGGGAGTTTATCAGCTTTGGCTAGTACAAAAGCCTTGAAGCGTAGAAGACCCTGCAATAAGAACTGGCTTATGCAATGGTGGTTTGTTTACAGTTTGCATCCACAACTAATATTCACACATTATATTTTGCCATGTTGATACCTACCATACCTTATCCTGACATTGACGTATAATATTTGACATCAAGACTGCAGTGGTTCAATTGCGGGACTTCCATGCAGCCAGCGTGGCTTCAGTTTACGCTCAGTGACTGTGTGAATGGAAAGGTGAATGAATATCTTTCTCTCTATGTGATTTCCTGGAAACCAGGTATCAGGTAGTCAGCTCATATAGGCTCCAGAACAACCCTACCCCTGGCCTGAAGAGGATAAGATGAAGAAAATGAATGGTTGCATGAACGGATGGACAGATTGACTGACAGATATTTATATTTATATATTTAAGGGGTCCTTGACATTATTACCAAAATGGGAAAAAATCTAATGCATTCAGGTCATTATCCAAGAAAGCCCAAATCTTTCAAGTGGTGACTGGTGAAGCCACTTCCATTCAGACCAGTGGACTTTCTGATTAAGTATACATTGTGCATTAGATTAGCATGATTGGTTCCCCAGGGAATGTGAGACGGACTGCATTAATTCAAGATGTAAATGGCTTGCAAAAGTGAACCTACTAATATCGCATGTACATACAGTAACATGCTTCTGTTGGTCTCATGCAAAATTAGAACTCGTCTCTGCCATTCTATATTGAATTCGGAGAATTTGCATATCATGGTAATGCAACATCATCACTAAACCATTGGAGTTAAATATTTCTAAGTGTTTTTTTATATAATCCCGCTCATTCAAAGTATAAACAAAGGCCTAGAGTGAGCCACTCTGCGCTTTTTCACTCCCATCAGCCCTTCCTACCAATAACAGCTGCCATCAGCACTGACAAAAAGTCTGCCATCAATACAGCTCAGAACAAAGAAAATGAATAAAAACTATTTGCTTTTCAGCAAACAGGCACAAACACAAAAGAGCGTGCGCCTTAGAGCTGAATTAGTAAATGAATAAATCCAACACTAAAGATGAGTTTTACCTTATACCAGTAATCGTTATTGTAGGTTTGTAGTATATTACAATCGGGGAGGGGGACATTTAATAACTCGTGAGGCATGAGTATCATAAATACTGAAAGGCTCAGACGGCTAAGTGCGAGGAAATAGTTTTCTATGATTTGTGATGAGAGATCATCATCTTGTAGATGGAAATAGTCTGTGGATTTTGTAGCAGCTTGTGCCACATCGGGGCCACTAAGCCCCTGCAGGGAGTTTATATTGGCCAGAGATCTTTTATTTGCCAATAACTTATTGGCAAGAAAGTCAAACCTGCCCTGAGGGGATTGAGTTGGGGCAAAAATCACCCATGGTCAGGGCTAAAACCTTGATTAACTAGAATATATCAGATCATGGCAATCTTCTTTAGTGACTTTTGTTCATTTTTCACACAAAATATTTATTGAACTGATGAAAAAACATGCTTCAGTTGGCAGTCATTTTCAAAGACAGGTTTCTTTGCAATAATACACTAATGGCCCAACACAATGCATTAATTCTTCCCCCATTCTGTCAATTACTGCACAATGTGCTATTTATTGTGTGCAAGTAGTCAAGTAGCCTTGCTTACATGTTTTAAATAGAGACACAGTCCCTCTTTAGAACACATTTTGTTGGAATTGTAGTTAACTTGTGATGGGTGGAGCTACAAATACCGCTGTCTGTTAATTAGTTCCTGTTCGTTTGGAGGGGGGAAAGTGGAATGGAAGGATAGAATGATCATTTGAGAATACAACCAATTCAGGGGGATCCTAAAACATTGTTTTTTCATGGCTACAATGCAATTCCAATATCCTGTTAAGATTGTTTTTTTTTTGTTTTTTTTAAATTGTATTTGTATCACAAATGAAAATGGCTTTAATTACTGTTTGATCATTTTAGTTTTATGGTCAATAAGTGTATTGATATCAAATGGCAACAGTCAAATAGAGCAGGTCCCCGTCTATCAAGATCTGTGCTGGCGAGAAGGCACAACCATGAAGCACAGATTTCATTCCTTCGATAATTGTCCACAAAGTGTCCACACTCAAGACAAAGAACATCTATGACAAAAACAAATGACAAAAACAGCAAAAAACAACAGAGCTCTCGAAAAGCTCTGGTAGAAGACTACCATTGCGGGAAAAAAGGGGTGAACTTTAATACATAATGAAGGGAAAGAGTGGAGAGTGACAAGTCGAAAGAGGCGACTCAACTGAGAGAATCAATAAAGACATGGCGACAGTGAAGTCAATACATTAAAATAGATGTGCATTATGAATAATATCAAAAGACAACCTGCCATGCTGTGGCCAGCAAGTATGTAAAATATTTAGAATGACTACTGTGATGAGGGTTGCAGAACAGTAGTCAAAGTGCTTGGGCGGAAAACTGTGATTGTAGGTCTACTTCGGTTATGTGACCAACACAGAAAAGCCTGCGGAAGCATGTGAAACACAATCATTCCTTGTCAGCAGCAGGTCAGCAATGTTTTGAGCACCAAAATAGGCTTTTGTTGTCAATGCTTGCAATCTGTACTCAGGAGCACTGCCTCTTCATAGCTCACTTTGTTGTTGTTTTTTTTGTCCCAATAAACCTGCTTTAAGTGGCAAGCGTTTTATCACCGTCGAGCAGAAAACGCAAATAACCAATTGCAGCGGAACCCCGGAAGTCGACTCGACAGCTTTGGTTTTCCACGCAAAATATTGTGAAATCTTTGCCATCCTTTCGTTCACATTGATTTGCTTTTGGGACATTATTTCCGGGACTTTGCCTCTTCTACCATAAGTAAGTACGTTTTGTGATTAAATAGTGTTATTTAGTCATGTTTAATTTATTTTGAGCTCATTGCTTGTCTTTTAAATGTCCGACTCGTGTCAGGATGGTTTGATTTAAATCATGTAGTATTTTCTTTCATGATTTTTGTAAAGGTTCCGTTTCGGGTTCACATGTCACGCTCCAAGGCGGCTCGGTGGCGCACTGGTTAGCACGTCCGCCTCACAGTTCGGAGGGTGCGGATTCAATTCCACCTCCGGCCCTCTCTGTGTGGAGTTTGCATGTTCTCCCCGTGCCTGCATGGTTTTTTTCCGGGCACTACGATTTCCTCCCATATCTCAAAAACATGCTTGGTAGGCCTCAAAATTGCCCTTAAGTGTGAGTGCGGATAGTTGTTCGTCTCTGCCCTGTGACTGGCTAGCAACCGATTCAGGGTGTCCCCCGCCTACTGCACGATGACCGCTGGGATAGGCTCCAGCACGCCCGCGACCCTCGTGGGGACAAGCGGTACAGAAAATGGATGGATGGACGTCACACTCCTGGACCATGTTTTCTGCGAACCATTTCTTGTCAGTTCACATGTGGGTCTGTTATTTTACCAAATTATTAACCAATCTAAAGTGCTGAAAATAGCTTGAAAATTTCATCAATGCAATTCTACTATTCAAAAAATATGAGTAAAGTATAATAAAAAGTTTTAGGCTTAGGGGATTTACTTACTTACCCCACAGAGACAAACAACTAATAGGGAGCACACATTCTTTGGGTATTGATAGCAGAAAAGCCCCAATGACATCACAAGCTAGAGGCTGTCCTTGCCACCGGTTCGCAGCCATCCAAGATTAACAGCTCCACTCTCATGCTGTCTCAAGGATCTGAACAGCCTCATCCAGATGGCTTGACAACCACTGCCTCAATCCAACAAGAACATTGCACTGATTGTTCAAAGACAAAACAGTTGTGCGTGGAACTGACAGAAAGGAGCGAGGGCAGCCGAGTAATTTGCTAGATTGACTTAAGATGATTGGGAAGCAATAAACCTCCCCACCACACACACACGCACACACACACACACACACTGACTACAGTATCCATACAGCAGGCTGCAGCCCTCCCCCTGTTCCTCTTCCCCATCGTCTTCCCCATCACTCTTTTCATCAATATCCAGAGGATGAAAACAGTCATTGACATTTATCAACAGAGAAAAATCAAGCAATGCAGTTGAAACGAGTTTTAAATTTGATGATGCCCTTTGATAGAAATTAGGCTAATCCAGAACAGAAAATGCACTCAAGATACTGAGTAGATTTTTGTAGGTATTAAACATTTAAATGCCCGCATTGATTAAACTGCAGCCAGAAAAATGGTAGTTTAGATCATTAGTACTCCTGGCAGGATTCAGGATCATTGAACACACACGCAACGAAAAAAAAAAAACAGAAACAT
Organism: Syngnathus typhle; assembly: GCF_033458585.1. Lineage (NCBI taxonomy): Eukaryota > Metazoa > Chordata > Actinopteri > Syngnathiformes > Syngnathidae > Syngnathus > Syngnathus typhle. Next base: position 9,540,892 of record NC_083744.1, read on the forward strand.
AACAGCAGAGCGGAACGTAAGCGATGAACAAGGGGGATAATAAAGTAGTTCAAAGGGTTCCACACAGACATTTTATAGGTGTGATTAGGTTCTGACCTGCAGGCGTCCAAGGGCGTAAAGAGCAGCTCCTGCCGTTAATCAAACTTAAAAGGCAAAATTCTCGACAGACCTCGGCTTTGGGGCCAGTCAGGATGATACATCAAGTTTGCATCAAGGTGGGAGCTTTCATTTTCTGCAGTAAAAGCTACAGATGCTCATCAATGCATAATCAAGACTGATCTGTGTGATGAAAGATGAAGCCTTTAAAATTACCACTCGGATAATAAACAATTAACAGCGACGTAAACTTGATGCATGCAGTGACATCATTCAATACAACACACACTTTGCCATCCTTGATTATCAACAATGCTGTGTTTTGCGCCACTTAATCTTCTTAAATTGTCAAGTTGTCCTGTCACTCTCGAGTGAGACTAAACAAAAATAGCAATGGCACTAGAAAATGCTGAAAAATGCTTTTGCACTGAAGAAATACCGGAGAAAATGAATAACTCACATTGAGCATTGGTTAATATTCACAGTCTGCCAGAGCAATCACCATATAACAAGCGTATACACCCCCAGTAGCTGTGAGAAGAAAATGAGATAACAGCAATCTAATTAGACAATGAGACTCTTAAGGGGATGCCATATCATTGCTTTTGTCACCTTTATTCTCCTTGAGGGAAAGAGTCAAATATTTCAGAAGCAAATGCAAATTGATTGACTGCTGTCAGCATCGAGAAACAGCTGAAGACTTGTAAGCAGCAAGATAACAGGAATTCTCCAAGATTGAAATCTGTCAAAATGCAAAGTCTGTTTGGAAAGACCACTTCAATCTGAGTACAACACAGCAGAAATCATGAAGTGCTCTGCAGAAATTGAGGTTTTTGTGTGGGAAAAACACAGCATTTTTGGGCAACACTTTTATGTTATTTTGTATTTTTAATGTCTAATTAGCTGGCAAGCAGTTCAGGGTGTACCCTGACTTCTGCCCAGTGGCAGTTGGGATAGGGCATCGCATGCCCATAATAACTATAGCGAGGATAAAATGTTCTGAGAATGGATGAATGCTCAAGAAAAGCACCTTCAATTAGAGCAAAGCACAAAAGAACCTTCAACTACAGTAAAACAGTATGAATGTATGTATATTATGTACTATGTCTTGTCACCGTGGGTTAGTGGGAACGTAATTTTGATCTCTTTGTGTGTCTTGGCATGTGAAGAAATTGACAATAAAGCAGACTTTGACTTTGAATTCATTATTCAGCAACATATCACTACAAAAATGTATACTACATTCATGTGTTTGATATTGCTGGATTTGATTTTGAACTTATTTTTCATGAAGATGCTCATTTACAGGCCCTAATATAAAAAAATACAAATATTTACAACATGTTGTTTTTTTGTTTGCCTCGAGGACATAGCAATGGAATGTGAAGGTCTGTGGGGGTCTGCACATTCAGTTTGACAAAGGTGTACAGGGGGGCATGTGGTGAGTCATGCTTGCTTGCAAAACCTGTCAGTTCTAAAATATGACTGGTCCCGTGGTGAAGTCCGTTTTTTTTTTTACATTTAATATTTATAATTTTAGCCACTTAAATCAATCATTGACTTTTTTTTTTTTACCGCGCTGTGCACATTATTTAGTATGTCAGGTTAAATCCTTTAAATATTCAGATCAGTTAATATTGGGAAAAAAACTGACGCAAAAACAATAACACACAAGTATTTGTCTTAATTTTCTTAAAGGCTTAAATAACACAACATAAATACATTAAATATGAAATAATCATTGAAACTTATTGTATTATATCATAAATATACAGGACCAATGCCAGTTCTGGCAGCACCACACTAACATGGCCCATTGCTACTCATGGCACCATTCTTCAATGATTTAATTTTTGAAATCCTGTTTGTTTGAGAGCACAAACATAAAATTTTTCCCATTGGTGTATGAATGTGTGTGTGAATGGGTAAATGTAAGGCATCGTAAAGCGCTTTGGGCACTAAGAACACTTAGAACGCACTAAGACCACATGTGATTTATGCCGCTTAAGTTATACGTACTTTATCATAACATAACAGGGTGAGTGCATTCATTTGAGATGTGACTGCGATCAAAAGGCAACAAAGTAGGACGAGTGCACGCTGGGGAAAGGATCAGACACACGGCATGACACGTTAATCTCCATCCCTCCAGGAATCTGACACCCACAGAACACAACAGGTGGAAGAAGATAATTCAAACACTTGGAGTCAGCTGCTATCAAATTATTTTTCTAAATAATGTTCAGCATTTCATTTATACCTAACCGTTTCAATAAAATAATATAAACACAACAATTTGTGGACATGGCAAAATGTGCAGTTTAAAAAGTGTAGCTGCCCTCTCACTAATTTTAAACAATAATATCCAAATACTTACAAGGCCCTGAAAAATTGATGTATTCTGCATGCAGTGGTTCTAACTCCTAAATTGTGAATAACAATTTTGAAGCCTCAAAAGTTAAAGGGGACATGTTGAGTAAATTGCATTAAATGGCTTGTATATAAATACGGAAGCTGGGTCTCGGGAGTGCCTGCTCACTCATCAATTGTAAAATAAAAGTAAAATTAAATTAAGTATTTCGTTATATACGTAGTTCTGAAAAAGTGTCTGTGACTCTCACCGAGCAGTTCTTCATTTCGTCATTACTGTTACATTTCAGTGAGGATAATTTACATAAGTGCCGCCACCCACACCAAGTTTCTTGAGCCATTTTCAATTGACGGCTACAGTCTGTCCGCCAAATTATATTTTGTGTATCACGGTCATGCAGAGGGACAGTCATGCAGAAACACTCACACTGCTATCCAATCAAAGCCAAAAGGTAAGTAGAGCTGCACTGAATTTGTTGGATGCACAGTGTGATGGACCACAAAGTGATGCCTTTACAAGTGCTGTTTAGCTAGTTGGTTTTAGTCACAGCTTTTAGGTGTCTCTGAAAATCCGTTCTGATTCGATAATTAAAACGGGATTTCTAAATTGACATGTGGCCGTCAATGACAGAGGACTTTCAGATTTAGGGCAAAAACAACAACATCTTTCGTTTCTGCATTGAGTTGGAGGCTCATCCATTCTTTAACATGACTGATACGCTCGGTTTGAAAAAGTAAGGGACTGAGGTTGTGTGATGACACTCAGATCCAAAGCTATGTATGTTGTCTGCATAAGTCTGTTTTATCTTGGATCAGAGTCATAATCTTCAACTGCAATAAAGAACTGTCAATCTTGTCAAAACAACAACAAAAAGATTTGAACTGCTCAATCAGAATATCGTGCTCAACTGTGTCAATTGCAACAATGACAACCAAAACAGTGGTTCTGAAGGCATCTTTGTTTCAAAATACAGAAAAGTAGAAATACGCCACGCCTCTTCTTTATATCTAAAAATGTATCCGTCGCATATTATCTCAAATTCACTCTGATGGGGTACAAAGGCAAATCCATATACAGCCGTATCCTGACTTGGGATTTTTCAATGTCTTGGTTTGTATTGTGAGCTGAAATATGAATTGGGAGCCAACTTCTATACAGTATGCCGACTCGGGTAAAGTGGGAAACAAAAAAAGGGAAAAGCGCCACAGTTAGCGCCATTTTTTCAGGTGTTTATTGAACAGGTCAAACAGCCCAAAACAAAAACGAGATGAAACGCTTGCAGGGAGCAAGAGCAGATGTTATCACAAAACAAAACAGAGAGAAACACAGCTCACCCATTGCATCAGGGAATTTTGTCCTCATCGAAATTTATCTCGGTGAATATGAACCTTCATGTCAATAGGAGCTGAAAAATCCCCCGAAGCAGCATGACCACAACCCCCAAGTTTGAGGGTTTTCTCATTTTCAGCTTGCGTTCTCATTAAAACAGGCCAAGGGTGGAACTCTGTTTTGTGTCATATGACGCTTTTCATCAGCTAATTCCTCAGTGAATATTCTGTCATGTTCTGACAATGCAGTTAATGATTATTAATGACCATTGTCTCCTGCGGCCAATAGATAGGGTAGCTGCAAAGTGTTGCTGCAGTTAGAGGACACAATGCCAATTTAATTTGTTAAGGAAATTAATTAGAGGGCTGAGTCCGAAAGTTACACACCAGAGATGAGCTATAATACACTTAAGAGAAAATTCTGTGCCGTCTACAGGCAAATTAAAAGCAAAACTACAGATTATTAATTAACATCCCAGGCAACTCTCACTGCACAGCTAAAGTTTCTAGTTGAGCTTTCCTACCATCCAATGTTCCAAATATTCTAGACCCCCAAAAAGACTATCTGCTGGGTTTCCCCTCAGAGTAACACAACATAAGCCGTGCTGGCTGGCACGTTCAACACAGTGGACCATCCTGTTATTCATTACGTACTCTAATACTTTCGAGTGAGGCATAAACCGAGGTTTTTTGGTGCTTTAATGAGGATTTATTTTCCACTGAATCTGTGCTAGTAGTGCAGACAGAATCCTAAAAATAATTTGTATTTTGTACCTCACCAAACACATTCATAGAGAACTTGTGGTGTTAAATTATAAACCTGTGTACATCAATGCAAGCATTACTCATGTTTTTCTATTTTATGTGGTCAATACCTTCATCATTCCGCAACAAGAGAGCTGAACTAACAGTACACTCCATTTGAATTTCGATATTTTGTCGGCTAAATACTAATAGACCTTGTCATAACTCATACGTATGAACTTCTTAACATTGCTGGTTACGTTAGTCATTTTCCCGCTAAGGATGTCCCAGGGTGAGAAGTTAAATGCACAAATCTGGATTATACAATATTCAAACACACACCAAGGTTTCACAACTTTGGTTTCATTCCTTTCTGTCCCCTTCCCTCTTAACCTTCACTAAGTCTCATCTACAAAGTATTTTTGTGAATTTGTTTCCAGATAAATCAGAAATCCAATATTCCTTACCTTGGAAACAAATGACGCAGAGCAGGTCAACTTTCATCCTGCTATAGCGAAAACGCAAACGACTTGAATCTGCTTGAAAGTGAGTGGCAATCTTCATGGAAAGGAAAATCAAAGCCTGCAGTGGCTCCCTATCTCCGTGGCTGATCTCACTTTATGAAGTGTCGAGTCTCATGAAGACAAGGTGCTGTCCTTTCATCAGTGCAACATTCTGGACTTTATGAAATCTCAAATATAGCCAAATAGGGTCTGGAAAGGTGCAAGATGACCGTATCGTTTTATCAATTAAGAATTCAATCACTTAAAATTCCATTGCTTAGTTTCGTGACAGGTCGAGAAGGAGCAATGAAGATGAGCATAAAGACCGCCCGTAATGGCCTCAATGAAATGTCGACTCATCGCCTCTTTGAATTAAGTCATTTCCAGAGCCACCTGATTACTCATCATTGCCCTCAGTTTGCCTGACACAGACACGGTGATGTCTATGTGATTATCTTTTTTTGGCCCCCTCTGGGGGTAACACTTCGGTCAACATCACTCATCAGCCCCGAGGAACTCTGCCTCTGTTATTGCTATCTGCGTGGTGGGAGAGGGCAAAGAACAGCGGCTTTATCTCAGTGCCGCTCCTCTTCATTTTTGTTATTGATGACACTCCCAACACTACAAAGCTGCAATCAAGGAGTCGCAAGTCATCGTCAGTCATCATAAAACAGGCCTTACGAGAGTGGTGTTTCGGAAACGTAAGGAAACCTTTGGGGAGGCTATTAATTTTATCGCTTGTCTTTGCTGGCAGGATCAGTTAAAAGCTTAATAGCAGTCCGAGCGGAAGTTCTGAATAAGAACGAACAGCTAATGACATTCCATCACTTCTGCCAAGCAAAAAAAAAGAAAAAAGATGTACAGCAAATTGCAGTTATTAGTTACATTTCTGCTTCACTGTTTTTGATGATGTTTCTGAAATTTAAAATTCAGTCAATGTAACTTTGTGATCCCGATGGGATGCCAGGAAGCTACAGTAAATGTTGGATGGACTATTGATGAAAGTTTAATGTGTTTTTCATGCAGCAAACATTCAGGGTTCGTATTTTTGCTTTGCAAATATGTTTTTATAAAGTGTGATTAAACTGGAAAAACACACCAAGAGATTTAGCATAGAAAATAATATTCCTTTAAAGAAAACATTATTTTAACAATTTGATAATACAAATACAAGTATTACAAGAAACAATGTGTTTTGGTTGGCATAATAAAAATCAACAACATAAATGGAAAAATCTGCCTGTCTTCCCACCCAGTGGTTTTAACATGCAAGAACATTTTTTATCTCTTAGATCATATATATCAGAGTTATAACGCCGTTCTAATATCACTGGTAGATGTACCCGCAGAGGATCTGTGATTAGGGCAACTCTCACCTCTTTCTTTTGAGGCACGGAGCCCTCTTACAGTCTGTTTAATAAATCAGTCATTATGCAACCAAGGGTAGCTATCATGGTGATTTCTGAGAAAATCTACACCTTGGTTTAATTATGTGTCTAAAGTCATATTCCCTTCCAGATTTCAGGTATTTTTAAAAAAGTGAAGGCAAAACATGCCTTTAAATCATCTGCACCTTTTTATACTGTGTTTTTTTTTCATGTCAATTTTGGACCCACATAAAAAAAGAAGAGGGAGGCAGAAGGCATGCAGCACATGTTAGCAATAAAAATTGCCATGAACCTATATACCATACCTCCTCATGTAATCTGTACCACATGCTAAATTCAGACGAGGGTTGCACAAACTCACTCAGATGGAGCGCAACTATTTCAAAGCAAATGGTGAAATAGTTGGACTCAACGAGCAAGCAGGCAATGCAGAATTTGAGATTTGAGATGGCAGACAGCAAGGTGATGTTCTCGAGGCCTTGCTATTAGTCACTTTTCTTGACAACTCTCTCTCACATAGCATTCCCCCAGCACTGCCTCTTCACAGATTAAAGACTGACCTGGAGTCACTGTGGGCACGTATACTTATACGTAAGTCCGTCTATACTGTTTGCCGCCTCACAGTATCCAACATTTTAAGCCCAATAGAACTATTACTTTCTCAACATTCAGGATTTTGCCGCAGTGAAAAGAAAACTGCAATGAAGACTCATTGCAAGAAAATCACAATTGCTATGATTTGGGGAGAGTTCCTTAGTAGTATGCGTGTTCTTGTTACTAATGTGTGACGCGTAATGCTGTCAACTCATAGTTTATCATTTAAACAGCCTAGTTCAGGGCTCGACAACATAATGCCAATTTTTCAGTCTACGAAGGTTTGTGCTCGGTTTATTCTGGCTAGCAGTAAGTGGTCTGAGTAACTCTGCTGATCCATGTTGGGATCACAAATGATTGGTAAGGTCTGCACAATGAGAGAAAAGTACACTGCTATTGTCCAACTGAAAGGCAGTCTTCCATTATTTCACATGACGACAATTGGACTAAAATTATCTTGGTAAATATCTATCGTCCTGGATTTGCACTTTGAAGTGATATAACCTCTTCGTAGCAATTTATATATGTGCATATATCCACGAGATACGTACATGAACTCACACATGTTTGAAGGTCAGCACTGTGAAGTCTCAGTGGAGGTAATGAGATCTCTCTCAAGACAAAAATAATCACTTGCGCAAGCAAATTTGCAGCCTCTTGGAGCTCTCTGAGTCTTTTTGGATTATTCGATTGGTGGGCCTTTGCTCGTGCTCATTTTTGCTTTCCAGAAGCTCACGAGGCTTACTTCCCAAAAATGTATAAAAGCTAGAGACATCAAGGACACATCTCAAGCCCTGCACTACAACCAAAATTACATTTGTTTTGAGTGGTAGTTTAATCGGAAAAAATAATTAAAATGCCTACTTTTTGTATAAATCGGTGGTTCTTAACACTAGGGGTTCGGTGAGTCGGTCTCAGGGGTTCATCAGAGCCTCCACTGCGTAGGTCCGAACACACTTGATTTATTGTGTAAATTCCTGATGAAATGAATGAATGAATGAATAAATAAATAAATAGATTTTTATTTTAGATATTTTAGTTTTAGGCTCTATCGCCCAGACCGAGTACTTAAGGGGGGGCGGGGGTAGAGCATGATTGTTGGTGAGCAGACCATTATAGTTGGGGTGTGCTGAGTTACTCATTTCAAGTAAACCACGCACAATAAAAGCAGTAAGTACATACTTGGTGTTTTTTTTCCCCTTGTTTCTTTTTAGAGCCGCTCACTTTTTAAAATTCAGCTACAATGACTCATATTTACACTTCAAGTCTCAGCCTAAACTACGTCTAAAAAATTGAAATATACCTTTGACCAAAAGGAAAAAACAACCTGAGTGCAATTGAGACAAAGAAAAAACACACCTTATGGATAACCTCTGCAGAAAGAGTAACAAAGGTAAGACTGTGTCAGATAAAATTTAAAAAAAATCACAGTTCTGAGATGTGTCATCCATCCATTTTCTTTATATCATAACCCCCCTTTACAAACTAGATTTATTACCAATCTTACTGCTGTTGTCATTCCTAGTTATCACTGCCTATAACTGGATATAAGAAAAAGACATCAAGATGGCAGCTGAAAGATAGAGAATTATATAACAATTTAAATAGTTCACTAGTTGGGCACTGTGAACAATGTGATAAAATGTTGGGATATTTTTCATGCTGGAATTTCTGTTATATTTTGTGGGCATTCCATTTTGGCAAAATTCCAAACCACAAAGCTGGACGGAATTCAATGCTGACAATAGAGACTGTAAGGGTGCTTGCTGATGTCTTTATTTTCAAGGATAATGATGTCTTCCAGTCAATGTCTGAGCCTATAATTATTCAATAGGAGGACTGGTTTGCCAAAAGAGGTTGTTTATTTCTGCACTAAATCTGCTCCATATTTATAGCCTACAGCTGAATTGTCATGTGTCGAGGAAAGCCTCAATGGCGTTGAAAAGACTGAAATAAAAGTGCCGATCCCTGCAGTCAATAATCCCCATACATTTTCAGACAAACAGCTAAGTGAATAAATCCAATAATTATTTCTGACAGTGAGTGAAATTTGAAAGGTACAATGGGCAATTGTCTAACATTAACTGTTACAATGCAATGTCGAACTATTCTTTTCTTGTAACGAGTGTTAATGGCAACACTAACAAACAATTCCAATACCGAATTCCCAATTATTTGAATCTCTAGTAATAATTTTTGCAGACTATTCAAAAAAAGATTCTCCTATGCACTTAAAAAAAAATTGCGAAAGTCGATGAAGGAAATTGATAAAAAAAATTCCCATACATACAGAGCTCTTGACCGCTAATGTCCTGTTTTATTTGAGGTTATGGTTAAATTATTAAATAAAAAGGCAATAATAGAAGGGAAGCTATTCTGACATCTCCCAAATGTATTTGTACAAAAACTTGAAATAATTGCTAAATTATTAAGTTCATATACTGATGGATTCAAACATAAAGGCGCAATGGCCGAATACATTTTGGTTTTCCTATTAACAGTAACCAGGAAAGCAATCCATTTTTGCAGAGTGATTTTAAAGCAATGAGTGCACCCTTACTTTTTTGACATTATTAAAACTATTATGGAGTGCATTTCATATCAGTGTAAAAGGTCGTGCTTAAAAACGAAACAAATTCAGAAAAATGACAGAGAAGCTGCATCAACACATATTGCCACATTAAGTAACCACATACTCATGCATGAGAAAGTACCAAGTGTTTTATTTTTCAATAAATATAAGATGGGAGACATTTGCAATTAATTATGAGCCAATTCAACCCAAGAGTAAGAAAAATAAGTCAGTAGGCCTTTAACATTTAGATTTTTGACAACTCTTCTGTGGATTGTAAGGTACCTTGGCCAAGGGGAAAGAAAAAACTGTGCGAAAAGGTCTTCTCAACAATTAAAAAGCTAGCAAAGAAGCTCTTTGGGTAAGGTCACAATCTCAAGAGATGCAAGTGTAATGTGACAAGATTTACTCCGTCAAATATGCAACTCTTTTTGTCGGTAGACATGACAGTAAGTAAAACTACAGTAAAAGACGGGTTGCAGAAAGTAAAATGAAAATTCTAATGTACCCAATCCCATGCAAGTAACTTCAGCATTACACGTTTGCAACTTTACCCCACAATTAGAATATAATTCCCAAATAGCTCCTGAGTTAGAGAATGTGTGACTCAGAAAGTGTGCATCCTTGTGTGTACTGCTTCAAGCCCGTTGCTGCCCGCGATTGCAAAGACCCTGGGGCTGCTGTGAAAGGGTTTCCCCCCCCCGAGTTATGGCCCATTACATCTCACTCAGTAGAGTGGTGTTATTGCATGTCCTGTTAATTCCTGTCAGTCCCTCCCACAGCATGTGCGCACATGGAATCAAGTTCACAGAACAATAACAACTATTGATTAAGGAACAAAAGACTTGGAAATAAAGTTAGTGAGACCTTTAATGTCAAGGCCTTGATGGACTAACACAACAGCTCAAAGCAAATTAGTTCAGCTCCATCTGCTAAAGCAATCACTTAAACTAAGAGTCAAGCAAATTACGTAGTTAAAAATGTAGTTTTTTTCTCAAGAATTTACTATTAAGAGATTTTTAAGTGAATAATGCACAAAAAACAACAACTTGAGACACGGGGCTCTATATTCGTAGACAGCACAGATGCACTGGAGTGTACAAAGTAGTACATCTTGATTTTCGTGCAGCTGCAAGCCTCATTTAGCAGGTTTGGGAATTTGGCAAATGGCTTTGCACCATGGTGGGCATCTCGGCATTTAAGGTCATTTCCTTTCAATATGCAAAGTAACCCCCTCAATACTGCGTACGGGAGGATAATGGCTTGCAGCTGATCATTGCCAGTGTGATTCCTTTTTTCACCTTTGTTACGATTGGATACCATCGCAGAGGGCCTTGACAATAAAACAAAAAAAAAAAAACCTGTATACTGTACTAAAACTAGCAAGTTCAGCACATGTATGCAGACTTGCGCCAGTAAAAAACAACCAATATTTCAGCATATCAAATAGTTTCCTGTTCTGACAAGGTACCGCCACCGTAGAAGGGGAAACCCTACACCCACCTGCAACTGAGTCAGACATTGAGCCTTTGACATCTTGATGCAACTGCATGCATGTGTGTGCATGAGCGTGTGTGTGTGTGTGAGAGAGAGAGCGCAAGAGAGTAAGAGAGAGAGAGTGTGTAGGAGGCTCACCATATGCTAGATGAGCCACTTCAAAACAGATGCAGCAGTTGGGAACAGACAAAGCAGATATAAAGTTTTTGTTGAGGCTTGTTCATTACATAGGAACTAACCCCCCCCCCCCCCCCCCCCACACACACACACACACACACACTTTCCATAAAAGGAATCACTATATAAATAAAGATGTCTTGTACTTACATAAATGAATCCCTCCATGCAAATATGCAGCATGAAGTAATGTTCCACCAATAATTACAGGGAATTGCTCTATCTTATAAGACCGACTTTCTAATTTTATGGCACACTGGAACAGGCTACCCTTTTCATTCCCAATCAATCGTTTAAGAAGTCTAAATGTTGAATCAGAAATCTGAAATTTAGAAATAGGTTACAATTGATTTGACATTGTCATTTCCAAGGAATGTTGCAGAATAGATCATTGCAAGATGTATTGATATAAAGTATTGCATGCGGATATTTTTTTTTCCGTCTTTCCTACCTTGTCATTGTTTTGTTGACAATTAATGTGTGAAAACATTAACACAATCAAGGTAATTTAAGGAAATGTGTTATTTACTCATGCAACCACTGAGCAAGCACGTCACAAGTCATAGCACAGATGAGCTTACTCGTCAGATCAAGACTAAATATATGTACATTTGTACTTGCAACTCAGAGAGAAAGAGCATTATTTTGAGGACAAACATCACATTCTAGACAGAAAAGATGGTTTCAAAGACAGGTGAGAGAGGCCATCTACACTACGTCATGGTTGAGAAAGCATCTTTAAACAGGAGGGGGCTTACAACATCACCTATCTCCCACATACAATGCCATCCATTCAGCCCTTTCAGAGAGACTCAATAATTTAGCCTTTTACACATGACAAGCAACACCGTGACTTGTGGCCTTCAGGTGCCTCCAAAGTCATCGTTACAACTGAATAGAATATTAATCAGGGTAAGGTGATTCAACGGTACCGAACTGTCACCATCCACAGAGACAAATTTACCGAAACTTCTTTCACATCGGTATGTATACTGTCCCTGTCTTGTTCAATTGAACTGCTCCCTTTCATGATTTTGTCTTTGGGGGAGAAGACCAAGACTATTTCAGGAGGAAGGACAGAAGAGAGAGCAGACAGGTCTGGGCAAAACAATGTCCTCACGGTCCATGACTAAGCCGTGTGTCCTGATCCAGCTGTTGTCAACCTGGCGCTAGACGGAAACACAATTGTCTGGCAGGAATTTCTTCTGCTGAGACAACCTGCCATTGAAACGAAGGGTCAGGATTCTGCGTCTTGGATCTTTGGATGAAGACATATGGTTGCCCAGTTCAATTAACACAAGTATTTTAGATGCATAAAATTAATGGATCTAATAGTTCCTTTATATCGAACACTGGATACATACAATTTAGAGTTGAGTTTCTGCACATATGAGGATTACCTCAAATGTGCAAATACTGGATTTATAGTAGTAATTAATATAATTTGCCATAAAGTTTAAGTCTTACTCTTGGGTAATTATATTTTATTAATCACGTCATGTCCCGTCATTAATGCAGTCATTGCAGATAGAATGGAAAGTCACGGTGACCGAGTCTGTTGTGTTTAATGGAAGTGTGTGGGATAGAAGTCACTTGGACAATGTCACTGTGGTTACGGAATGAAGAATTTTCACGTTTAAAAATGATGACTCACTGCAGAGGTACCTGGATGTGAACAAAGAAAAACAATCAGTCCAACAACTGCCTTATTGAATTTGTGATAAATGTAGGGGGAACAGTTGTTGATGGAGTGAATCCAACAAAAATATTCATAGGTCTTCTAAAGTACACCGGTAAAAAATAAAATAGAAAAATCACCTGGATTACTCTTAAGTCACTAGGAAAGGACAAAATATATCACTCAACTTCAATACAGCGGAAAGTATCTCTTGCTCAACTTGATTCCGCCACACACGATCAGACTTCCATTTCTCATGTCAAAATACAGCCAATAAAAATGTTCCACAACATGGATAAGTGACATTTTGTAAGGATTTCACCAGTTGGAAGCTCACAGACTATCTGGGATACTACGTCATGTTTAATTGCCTGTTAAAGAACCGCAAAACATGCCAGTGTTTCCAGCATGCATTACATCAGCTTTCCAAACGTCTTCCTCATAAGAGTAATACGCTGCTAAATACTTGCCACAACTCTTATGCAGCTGGAGACCTGGTGTATGCCAAATGGACTGAATGCACAATGTGACTCAATATTGGCACCAAACAATACGATCATAGTGCCGTGGGATGTTTTTTTATGGTAGCCCTGCCTTGGACTTTTTGGGCTGTGTGTGCTGTAAAAAAAATAATAATAATAAAAATGCACACTTGCCAAAGGAGTTCATGGTACTCAGCCCACCACTGCCAAAATTGTACTCCACAGTATAGGAATATTCCTAAATCTGCCGTCTGATTGGGCAATGCAGCTCATGTTAGTGTAGTAATACAGTGTGCGTCACTTCAGTCTTTGGAATTAGCTAGTTTCCCGCAAAGTGGCGGCACAAATGTGACAAGCTTACATTGTAAGAGGGTAAGGATGTGACATCATGTATCTGGAAGTAGTTGTAAGGATAATAGAGGAAAATTAGCAGCAGCATGAGCATTCAGCTAGAATCCATTGGCAACAATCGGAAAGCTCCATTAGGCCTTTACATTCAAATTGAGATGGCAAATGAGTAATGCCTAGAAAATACATTGCTTGTATTGCGACAAAAAGAAAATCTGGTGACAATTACTTCACTCCTCTCACCGTCATCATTCCAGAACATGCAGAGTGTCATAGCTGTATGACACGCTTTGACACACTGCAGCATAGTCTGTCACTCAATCCAAGTGAAGGGCGTGTTCCAGTGGGAGGTTAAAGTCAGAAGAGCCAACATTGTGCAAAAACTGCAAATGAAAGCAAATTTTCATAACTCCTACATGACTGGACTGAAACAAACCCTCTAACCAAATTGGTGAACAGACTAGTTGGTATAGTAAATTTAGAGAAGCTAAACAAACAAGGGTGTACACACATTTTTATTGGTGTTGCATCAATACAATCAGCTCTTTAAACGTTCTCTTTTTACACTCTTTGTTTATCACCCACAGTGAAAACCCCACTTTTATTCACGCTGCTCTACATAAATGATGATAGCACATCCTGCAGGTCCCCTGGGGTCTTTCATTATGTAAACCTGTTGCAAGAAGAGCTACAGCAGCAGTTTTCCAGCATCCATCAAGCCAAACAACCATGTATTAGAGTGCTCTGTGATGTATCGCCAGTTGTGCAGCAGTAAAGTCTGAATGCAATTACTTTTAAAGAACAAGAACAGGAAGTGAAACCAGAAATTAAGTGTGGAAACTACAAAAGGCGTATTGTCAGTGTTGGAAAAAACATGTGGTCATGTACCACGATTGATTTGGGGAAGATTAAAATGCACATGGAGCTGCAGGGCATGACATCTGCAAGAATTGCAAGAGTAATATATGTGAGACAATGAGGCTTTACACTTTTTAAGAATTTTGAACATTAACCGAACAACTACGGGACTATGCAAAGGTCACTGTTTTTGTCACAATGCACCAATGGAATAGTCAGACCTCCAGAATCCTTCTCCATGAACCAGAAGGGATTCTGTAATGGTGAAATGTCAAATTAGTATTCAAGTCATTTGAGCACCTCAATACAAACAAATGCTTGAGTATTCTTTTCTGCCTTGGTTACCCATTTATTTAGTTGGTACTTTTGAAATAACAAGTCAACCTTGCTGCAGCAACAATTGTTTATGCAATGTATGATGATAAGGTGCCACCAACACGGTGAGAAGACCAACTTCCAAATAGAATATTCCCAAATAAAGTAACACATGAACATCAGTGCCTTGGTATGCTCGCATCTTTTTCAGTAGGATATCCAAATACCAGGTGTTGCACTATACCTTGGACTACAGCATCACCTGAAATCTGTGTAGATAGACCCGGTTAAGATCTACCAGCATTTTATTTGATATTCTAAAATGCGATTTATACATTATGTTCTCAGCCTCAAACTCAATATGCACAAGCAGTTACTCACCACTCGCATTTTTCCCACAGATGAGGTGTTGCCAGTGCTGCAGTGATCCCCACAACTCAGCATCACTGCTGATGGCCTGTTCCAAGCTCTCCACGCTCAACTTGGGGATACTGTTGTCCCGCTCCAGCAGCGCACTGCGGAGCACTCGCTCGTGTATCTGGCGGAAGAGGCTCTCCATGCACGCCGCCAGATAGATGGCCGCGTGCTCGTGGATCCTGGCCGCGATCCGACTATCGACCATCCACCTGAAGAATTTTCCCACGTTAAAGACGAGCCCGCAGCGCACGGACTTGCCGCGGCCGAACTTGTCCTCCTCAGTGCTCATGTTGTACAGGGACAAGGCGCCGAGAGCAGCGCCTATGCAGTTCGTGGAGACAACCCACGACAGGACCATCTTTATGGCACTTTGGATCTCATATTTGGTGCATTTGGCATAGCGCAAACTCAAGCGCTGGGCCTCCTTTGCGACCCTCACTAGGGCCCGGCTGACCAGCGCCGAGAGCCGAAGCAGGACGTCCTGCGATGGGGTCTGCACGCTCATTCCCTCGTCCCTCTGCAAGGCTCTCGCCACCTCCCCGAGGCTCCACGGCACATCCTCAAGCTCGGGTAGTTTAGCGCACTGGCCGGTGCACTCCAGGATCTCCACGTCTTCGACCAGGACCGTGTTGACAGTGTCCAGGCTGTTGTTTCGACTGTGCATGGAGTCCGTTAGTTGCCAGCAGTTCCCCCCATGTGCCTCCGAGCAGCACAGCGACGCACTGGAAGACCTGAAGGAGTCGGCGGCTCCACCATATCCCGAGTCGAGAGTCAAATCCTCCAGGGTCCTCGTTGCTGCAGACTTGCTACTGCTTGCCATAGTTGTGCTTCATAGCGAAAAGAAAAAGTGGAGAGAATCGACGAGTGCACATACGCGCGCTCCATGCGCAGGAAATGAAATTTTCTGGACGGTAGAATACAAAGTTAAAAGAGTGAGAGCTCGGTACACCAGCCGTCAAACCTTTTGACCAGCGCAGTGGATGACAGTTGGGGGCGGGGACATGGAGCCAAGTGAGAGCCAATCGCCACACGATGTTAAACAATAACTATTTCTAATTGGACGAATCGTAGCTGTCAATAGAAAGTCACTAATAGAGCGCGTCGTGAGGCTTATTAATAAAAATGCGCTGATCTCAGCATTGTTTTCCCCATGATACACATCTCAGTCGCATGGGAATATAGGCATGTACTCATTTACACTGAAATATGCATGCTTCCCAAATTACAACGAGGCTAAAATACATTTACACAAATCTTTCAAATTAATTTTCATTTAAACACTTGGTAATTTGGGCGGAAAAGGATCAAGCCTTTTACAACATACTTTTTCAGACCCACGCCTGACGGTAACATGATTCAAGACCATTAATAATTTACTACAAGCGTAATATAGCGTTGTGTCTGTGTGGAGATAACCTACTGCTACTGAGAAGACCTGAAGTGTTTCCAAGGTCATTCGTAGCACGGAATGTCTTTTGGGTTCTAACCTGTATGCTTTGTTTGGTAGCTTGTAAAGGCTGTATGGCTTACATTGTAGAGTTATAGTCATAACGTGCATACTTCTTATCGGTTGTTTTTGTTATCTTCATTATGATGTGGATTTTTTGTTTTTCTAATACAAATTGCATGATTTTAGCGTCTAACTATTACTTCAGGTTTCAAATATGACCTGACTGGAAATAATTCATATCATATCATAAACTGCAGTATTGCTCACAATCTGAGCTTTTTCTTTCTCGTCTGCAGCAAAATTCACACTTAAGGGACGGGATGAAAATGTTTCTGGAGCAACAGTGACCTCTAAAGGCACAAAGCGGTAACTCAGTTTAGTTAGATCGTTGAAAGATCAGTGCAAAGGTCACCAATTCCGGTCCTCCAGGGCCCTATACTGCATGTTTTGGATATTTTTCTCCCCCAATACACTTGATTCATGAGCAAGCTCTGCAGAAGCCGTATCATGATACTGACCGTTTGAATCAGGTGTCTTGGAGTAGAGAAGCATCTAAATTATGCAGAATAGGGACCCACAATGACCAGAGTTGGTGACCCCTGCTTCAGTGTGTACACCTTATCGGATTAAACTGGATTTGACTAATTCATAATTAATTTGACAACTTCATTACTTTTCATGCACAATTAATAGCTTGAATACTGCCACTTGTCTACAGTCATGCCTTTGTTTTTCCCAAAAGGGCTTTATATGCTCATGTGCTTTTGTAGCACACACGTACACACAAAAGAACCCCAAAGATATCGCACAAATGTCTTTTGTTCCTTATGTGTGATGTGCTTGTTCCCAATAGGTAAGTTGAATGCAGATAGAGGACAATTGAGGCATAAGCGACGGAATGAAGAAGGCCAAACCAAGAACCACTCCAAATCCCTAAGGCCAAGCAAATAGTCTTGCAAAGGACGGGATACAAAACAACCCCAGTCAACCTGAATGGCAAACAATCCCCCACCCAAGACCACATTGTGCCTTCAGCTACTGACAATTTACTGGAACTGAAACTGCCCTCAGTGGAGTCACGCTGGGGAGTGATGAATTCAGGTCCCTGTATTACTGACTATTGAATTTGTTTTGAGAAGTACCCTTTGTAAATGCAATTTGATTATAGACAGCACGTTTGTTGTTAGCGCTAACCAATCTCCAAGTTAGACATTTTCCCACAGACAGTCTGTACCTTAGTCTTGGTACATCAGGGGCTGCCAGGCCATCTTTTCACAAAGCCAAAAAACATTGTTGTCCATTCCCCAAAAGGACTATTGGTTTGTAAACAGTCGGTTACACATCTGCATATCATCGGCCACAGAGCATAATTGTCTAAAACCACATTTTGTGATGACATGTTTTTTTTTTTAACAGACATTGTAACAAAAACCTCAACCAGATGGGTGAACAAGCTAAAGGAAAAAAAACCTCACACGCAAAATACCTGCGGATGTTCTAACAATGTTCTTTTCTATGTATGTGGCCGACGATATGAAAAACGTAACATATATGTATATAACAAAGTGTTCTTGTCATGCTTTTAGATTTTAGACCCCTACCACTGTCAACACATTAACTTCCTTAAGTGAGCTAAACTAAGAAACGATTTACTTTGTATGGTCCATTGTTTTCACACATATTAAGCTAATAGTCATTCATCTCCCAAAATGCTTCCCCTTACGAGGACACGGGCGCACTGGTACCTATTCCAGCTGTATTAGGGCGGTAGGCTGGGTACACCCTGAACTGGTCGACAGCCAATCAGAAAGCTCACTTCGAAAAACAACCATTGACACCAATGGGGAATTTGGTCAATCGGCATGATTTTGGAATGTGAGAGGAAACTGGCGTACCTCGAGGAAACCCACGCAGGCACAGGGACAACATGCAATCTCCACACAGGAAGCTTAGACTCTGAATCGAATCCCGCTAACCAGTATGCCACCACATTAAGCTCATGTAATTTAAAATAACACAACAACCTGGAGCAAAGTAATTTTAATGTTGCTGTAATTCTTTGAACTGTGCGAGATTCTGTCACCTTATTTATTTACACAAGTTTCCTGATTGTGCCGACCAAGTTATTTTATAAATATGTATTTGATCTTTTAGATTATGTGTGTATGTAACTGAAAACACCATGACAGATACTGTATGTATATAAAGAATGTAAATGAATGTTTTTCATGAAGAAAACATGTTCAAAACCGTAACAGAAACTTGACTGATGTCTCAAACTCGTGTAGTTTTATGACGTGATTTATTTTTATGTTGTTATTTTATTTTGTATAAAGAATGACCAGATGCTACCGGATTTGGAAATAAAGTGACATTGTGACCTCCAAATCAAAAACTCTTGTATTTTAATCGCATATCATAATGACAGGTAACAGGTAATTTTATAATTGCGCTAATTGCGTTATTTTACCTGACATTGAGTTGCCGCCGCCAGAGGTGTGCGCCCACAAAGTATGAAAAGCGCATGCTCAGACGCCATCGTGTACAAATTCCACATTCTGCGAATTAACCCAATGGCAAAAGAAGCTCGGTGGGCGTTATCAGACAAGCTCGGAGCAGGATCTGAGCTAAACTCGGAATCGGACCTGAACTTCTTGTGGGTACATTTCTGAAGATGGAAGTGCAAAAGAAACCGGTACGCGTCATCGCAGCGGCGTGCAAAGGCAGAGGCATTGGAAAAAATGGCACACTGCCCTGGAAATTACCGTAAGACTTTATGGACTCAGATGAACTCTTTTAAAACACTTTCCAGAATTTTAAACCTCTACTGATATGTTTCTTGAAGCCGTGTGATGATGCACGAATATTGACAGGCTGCGCAGAGAGAGTACTTCAAATATTTATTTATCAAAATTGTAGTAACATTGAATAGGAGGTACAAACTTGTGCAGCGTCATGCTTATTGCATCACAAAACGACACGCTATAATGGCCACTGTCAAAACAGTACACCGACCATTTCTGATTATTGTTTTTGTAGTTTACAGGTTACCTGTGCTGTTCTACACTGCAGCCATAATACTAAGTGTTGAAACAGAAAATGGATGTATAAACAATGTATATTATTTACACCATGACCATACCAACAACATAATTGTATGCCACTACATTATATGGTATGCTTTTTAACACCTCTCCAAATGATGATTCCAAACCATTTCTAAGCTGCGTGTTTGTATTAAGAGGTATTTCCGGTTCTCAACAGAGCTCTGTTGGTTCTTGTTACCTACAACTATTTTCACTAACTGGTAGGGCTGCATGACATTGCTACTTTACCTGAAGCATAAATAACAAAAGCGTTGTTGTTTTTCTTTTTTCAATGACAGAAGCCAGATTTGACCAGAAGATCAGGCTGCAATATTTTGAGAATCAATTCTGGCGAGGAAACTCGTGTACCCAGACCGCAATGTCCCTGTAGAATCATAAAATTCTTGTGGCTTTGTCATGTGTTTGCTCTCACATTCAATGGAGGGGGGGAAAAAAAGCATATGTCTCAAGATGCTCACATTAAGTTGGCTTCAGTGGGTTTGCTGGGAAGCTGTGAACTAAATAGTATGGCACGTTTCTCACATTTTCTCATGTTACATTTTGCTTGCTGTACTGTGGGGCTTTGTTTTATGAAGCCACTACCAAATTGTATACGTATACGTACGTATATGTACATTCATCCATCTTCCATCCATCCATTATCTATCGCTTATCCAGGGTCGGGTCATGGAGACAGCAGCTTCAGCAGGGACATGTATGTGTACATGTATTACAATTCTAAAATAAGACCGCATACTGGTTAGGAATGGTAATTTTGGCCTTTTAAAATGTAATATGGCGATATTTAAACCAATGAACATGTTTGGGTACAAAGAGAAAATTGAAGCCTCAGAATACTAACGTGTTTTCCATGACTTCTTAAAATTTGCAGATCTGAGTTCCAGTACTTTCTCAGCAATGTTACACAAGTCTCAAAACCAGGTAATGCCAACTCCAATCTACAATTCTGAACTGAAGTAACTCGAACTTTGTGCCTTTCTGCACCAATGCATGTGTTAAAATTTTGCAAAGCTAAATTATACAGCTTCTTGTATAATTAAACATTTACATAGTTTCTTGTATAGTTACTAAAAGGATTAGTCTTGCCTTCCGTTTAGATGAACAAGTTAGATTGATATCAAATAACAAGTACCGCCTGAGTCATCCAATTGTTTACAGTAACTTTCATATTAAAACAGTTCATATTGATCTATTTATGAATTAGTGAACGCAGTATGATTATTTAGGCGTAAAAAAAGTTAACATGTTTTCACTTAGCATTTAGATCTGTGATAGACATCAAGTCAAATGCTAATATTCATCATTATTTTTATTTTTTTTACAGGAAAGTTCAATATGTTGGTGTGGGGCAAACTGAGCTGGTTCTCCAACCCTCAGACTATGTTCCCAATGGCTAATGCTTTACATGCTGTACTGAGTGAAACACTGGAGTGAGTACAACTTCATACAGAGAAGAGACTACATATGGTCAAGATGGACCTTGGTTGCCAGAGGCAGTCATTATAAATTATGGGTGGTTCTCTGAATTGTGGTTCCAAAGTGTGACATGTGAGCCAAAAAATAAACACGTTCAAAACTAGGTAAAAATACTTCTAATAATAATGCTTTAAAACAAACCTGCCTGCCATGTGCTCGGAATAAATAAAGATAATTCACTCACCCCTCTGTTCGCAAGAGATGTTGACTCCATTGCATCATGTTGTACCTGTGCACCAAGCACTGAGCTGTCGAGTAAAATCAATCAATAAATCAATCAATCACTGTCATAGTGAGTCAGCATTTGACAATAGAATTGAACATCACTCTTGGAGAACTACCCACCTACTGTCTATTCATTTGTTGTACCTCCAGTTTCATTCCTTTTACATGTGTCTCACAGGACAGTCCCAGATCATGCCCACTTCCTTTGTCGAGATCTAGAGAGTGCTCTCCTTTTGGCTGCGAAGTATCCACTTGCAGACTTGATTGAGACCATATGGGTTCTTGGAGGCACTCGGGTCTACAAGGTACATTTTATGGTTAATGAAAGGCCACGTCTTATCCAGTCCTTGCGAGGCTCAATTCTCTTGAAAAATCCACAAACTAAAAAAAACAACATAATGTTGCTGTCATTGTTTGTTTGCTGTTTGTTTTACAGGATGCACTGGATCATCCCTGGTGTGATTTGGTTTTCCTGACAGATATTATGGCTGAATTTGAGTGTGATGTTTTCTTCCCTGAGATGGATCCGCAAGTTTTCAAAAAACAGGAAAGGTGCGTATTCTCATCCTCGCTTGTTCTTTAACTCTTCTCTGTGACCATGAACAAAAGAATAACTACTTGTTGCATTTACATACAAAGGTTGTACTTTACAGTATATTTTAATCAATTCATACTCAGTGCCGAATTCACTTAAGGATGGATGACAAAATAGTACATTTTGGAGTATCTGGCCATTACACTTATAAAGAGTGAAATCGTTCATTATATAGTCCGTAGAGTTTAATTGTCATTATTCAACATAATGTCATTTAAACTGTCTTGATATTTTTTATTGGCTGTGTGTATTGGTTACTTTTCTTGTTATTTTGTCCCCAAATAAGATTTGCTGGAGTGCCAAGTGGAACCCATGAGGAGAATGGCATTAAATATGAATTCCAGGTATTCAAGAAGAAAGATTCACAAAGATGAAGAGAATTTTTTCAATGACACCAGTGAGGTTAAGTGACCATTTCAATGTCTGTTATGTTGTTGTAATGTCACTGTGTGTGGTAATAGTTCTCATTGTTATAAAAACATATATGGTTTGTGTTGTTGTTGTTGTGGGCAATTGACTGTCTGCAGTACAGTACATCACACCCTGGTCATTTCTGTTTGACGGATTTTAGTAATGGTTTGTTCCTGTACAATTCAACAAAATTTTTGCAGCTCTCATGAAATATACAATTTAAAACTACAATAATGAATAATGTTATAGAACATGTGACTTTAGACCAAAATGTATTCTTTCTTTTTTTTGTGCCGCTTTAGGTTAACGAATTTGTAGTTGCATTTTATATCCGCTAGAGGGAGACAAAGCACTAAAGAAAAACTATAGCTCAAGTGTAAATTGCAAACTTGAGATAGGATACACATTCTTACAGGAAACCCATATACCCACACACAAACACATTTATAGTATTATATTAAGTCATCAATAAGGAGTTAAACTTAATTATTTATCTGACCAAGACGTTTAGGGCAATTAATTCTCTGATTCCAACATCTTTTCCTTTGAAATGAGCAAGAATGTGAGCTAGGAGGCCCTCACATCCTACATCTACCTCTACCCTCATAAATGTATTCTGAATAATTGGAAATTATTTCAAAAAGGAATGTCGGTGTGATATCGACAATGTCTTTTAGAAAGTTAAAGAGTGACCCTTGTTATACCTGCAAAGGGAGACCGCATCTATTTTTTCCCTACCACTTGCTACAGGACAGTGCAGGAGAGTAACCAGCATACAGTTCAATACATTTAACATAACATTCACTGCAGAGTTTGACTGAAGACTGTACTTAATACAAAAGATTAAAAGATATCAACCCACTGGTGTATTCATTACCACATTCCATGTGCTGTCCCACTTCAGCTAAAATTGATTGCTTTTAATTGCAGTTGTCATCTTGTTTCTGCTGAGATATGCTCCATAAAGGCAATAAGTTCCGCGCGACTAATATCAACCTTTGCCATGTTGGAAATGAAAAAGGACAATTTATGCTCATCCTTATTAACCTCTCTGGCTCGACTTTGCCATCAACGGGCAGTCAGCAAAGGACAAGTGAACCCAGCTGGCTTTGCCTTTGTGGAGTCTTTGTCCTGGGCCTCCATTGGCAGCTCCAAAATGTGCTAAGGAGAACAACTCATTACTTGCCACGGGTGCACAACGGTGGCTTTGACCAAAACTAAAGAATGTGTAGAATTAGTCAGATGATGAGTGTACGTGAAGCATCACTCAGGCCCCCTTGGGGCTTTGCTGTTGTGAATGGTCTCAATATGATCCCTATTCGAGAATCCATCTGCTGAGCTCACATGCATTATCAGCAGATGCACTCACTTGCCCAGCGGCTATCACCATGAGTATACAGTCATGCTGAGTGATGACGATGGCAGCAGATGGGAAGTGGAGGTTGTTAATGTCGACTTTATGTTTCCGTCTGGACATTCTAGTCCTTGCTTTCTTTCTTGATTCATAAGCTGGGAAACAAAAGTGCTAGGATGCATATTTTAAGGGAGTTGGCTGGTTATAAAAAGAACAGCACATCTTCAAAATATAACAAAGATTGTTCCACTTGTTTACGAAGAAAGAATGCGTTTTTTCCTAACTCAAAAGCAAGACCATATGGGCTTGAGTCCTTTTAAGTGAATTCAAGTAGTTACAGTTCATTTTGCAAAACACATTTGAAACAACTCACTGGATGAAGGTGACACAAAACCATTTTCAACTCAAATTAAGAGCACTGCTCTGGTTCAAAATGATAATGACAGAAAATGTTCCAGGTGAAATGGTAATTAAGTGTCCCCATCTGTAAAATAACTATAAAAGTGTCTGAGAGCTGTCGCACCAACAACATTGTGATAAAATGAGACATTTGCACAGGCTGCAAATAAAATGATTTGATTTCCTGTAAACTCAACCATACATTTGACAAACACATAAGTCAGGGGTGCAAGTTTAATGTGATATGGGAATTGGTTACCATTCTTTTTCCATTTGGGCATACACCATCTGATCCCACACAAGAGGATTGTTGCTGTTTTGTTTTTTTAATGTAAATCTTCTCCTGTAAACAAAGTCGCCAATCCCCAAAGATCACAACGGTTTGAAGCACCATGAAAAATGTACTTGGCTATATTGCATGAGGAAAAAAAGTGTAGACTCACACTTTGATAAGTTACTAAAGTGAGACCATTATCTTTATCCAACCAAGGTTTTTTTTTTCTTCAATCACACTTATTTGAATGTCTCATGGAGACATTCAAATAAAAAACAAATTATGTACACACAGAACGGTCTTCTTTCCTCCGGGTGTGTCCCAATATTCATGTCCACTTGTTTTCCGCATTTCACAATCCTATTTAATTTGTTCTTTTAATCTTAAAGGTTATCAAGCTTACATTGTGTGGTGGTAGTCTGTCTGTCATGATAAAATGTATAAATAAAGGCGCATAGACAACTAGTTTGATGAGAACATGTTGGCATTCAAAGTTTAATTCATTTCAAGTTTAACTCATGTTTGTTTTTAGTGTGCGTTACATGTGCATCAGTCATCTCCTTTTAAAGGAGCAACAGGGTTAAACAGTGGTCTCGCACTGCATAGCTGTAGTTTCCCAAAGCTCACCTCAAAATCCTTCTTAGTTCCATTAAGAACATCCAGACTAGCAGTCCTGACGTCATAACCACGTGACTTCAATCTCTGGATGCGATAATTAACTATTTGTGTTGTCAGTTCCAGCACAGTCGGCGTTTGAATAATTTGATGCATGCTGATTCCGGCCCGGAGGAGCCCCTGGAAGCGCTCAGCCAGAGTATCTTCAGGATAGTAAAGTAATGCCGGACAGCTGACAATAATGTCTCGCAGTTCTGTCTCGGAGCAGCCCAAGATGTCCTGGGAGTAATTCAGGGTGCGATGCATGCTGTCCGGGTTCAGCTCGATAACAAAGCCCTTCAATTTGGAGAGGAGGTAGAGGAGCTCTGCTGTGCTGAAACCTCTGTCTTGCAGGAAGAGCATGTTCTGCCTCAACACTTCAGGCGGTTTGAGGAGCACAAAGGGGTTCTGGCTCAGCAGCTTCTGAAGCCAGACCTTCATGTTGGCCTCATCTCCTCCCAGATCCCGGTAGGTCTGTTGGAGGGTGCAAACCATGTCCTTGTTCTGCTCCACTGGACGGCTGAAGCTTTGCGGGGCACTGGCCATGAGCTTGGTGATCATGCGCTTGTTGAGGTTTAAGCTCTGAAGATAAGTGATGTTGTTGCGCTGGTTGTCATGGTGACTTGAGGAGGTGAAAAAGGAGGCTGGGAATTTTTCTATGATACGAACCAGCTCTTTCCGGTTGGGACACACTGATGTCCAGAGCTCTTTCTGTGCAAGTGTTTGGTCTGGATTGCAGAGAACAGCCTCCGGGTAATCCGTTAAGATTTGAGAGATGATGCTCCCTGAGGCACCCAGGCCTTTTAATAAATCTGCAACCTCCTTTGTGTATGCGGGATTCTGATGCAAGACCCAGCTTTTAAGCTTTCTCACCTTTTGGATGTCAACAGAGAGATCATACAGAGCCTCCACGGTCTGTTGGTTCTCTGCTGAGCTGAGGGTCACACATGGTCTGAAGCTTGAAGGTAAAAATGTCACACGGTGACATTGAAGGCACAATGATGCGGTGATGAGGCGCAACATTGCTGAAATCAACGCCGTGTCCTGATCACCTATGAAGAAATAGAGGAAACATAAGCAAGATGCTAATAACACCTTTGTGACCCCTTAGTAAAAATTACATCATCCTATGGATATAAGACATCGGTTTAACGGGGGGGAATCACTCAAATTGAATATAAACACGACTCATTTATTCAATAACGTTGAAATGCCACAGAATATTCAACACGTTTAAATTATAAATTGCAATTATTCAACCAGGTAACTGCATGAATGCATGCCAGAATAACCTTAAAATCACACTATGGTTCAACAAAAGGCACTAAGTTGACTGTAACGCTGAAACATTTACAAGACAATTAAATCACACCCACTGTTTAAATCTACAATTTAAAAAAAAAACTGAAAAGGATCTATCTAACCATGTTTCAAACTGTATGTTTGGTTGTCTTGTAAATATTGAAATTTCGTGCATTAGATTTTTGTTTGAATTTTAGGATTTGTTTGTAAAATCCACATAATTTATTCTCACTACCTAAATTTATCAAGTATTCTGATGTGAATAATTCTTTTTAGATCATTTCATTTCGTTAACCTAAATTTTGCATTTTTAACCTGTACTTATCGATTTATTTATGCCATTTGTAAATCTCACTTCTCTAATTGGTTGGGATTTTCTACATGCAGGAAAATGTGTAACGTTGCCGAGTGCATTTTTAAAGCAGTAATAGATTTATCCGAAGCATTGTGAAGCTTTTTGTCAGGATGTTTTGGTGTGTCACATATTTACCAGGCGAGATTCAAATTTGTTGTTGGAAGATATTTTTGAAGGGCGAACCGCCGTGCCCCGTTTGATTTGACCTCTGTTATTTAAATTTTAGTATTTGCACAAACGACATTTATCCCCCCCAAAAAAAATCAGACACGTCAGATCACAACGGAAGATTTTTGTTAGCACACATAACTTGGAGCTAGAAGCATAAGCACAACAGAAAATGCTGCAATTGCCAGTGCAAATGTGATAACTAGCAATGTAAAATTATGTAAATATGACAGGGGGTAAAGCAAACATTACCTTCGGCTGTGGTACGCGGATGTGACGTTACGCCTTCTTCTCCCAGAAGTAATTCCCCACTCTATTTCATATGAAACAGCGACATCTACAGGCTGCTACAAAATCAGCGGCTAGATTGGCTTACGACGACTACAGTTCTATAATAATAAAAATAATTATTATTATAATTATTATTATTATGGATAAAATAAGAATAGCTCCCAAACCCTGAAGGATTAAACCCAGAGTGGGGGTTCTGATGAGGTCGGTGGGAGTGAAAAGGAGAAATGGACGAGGAAGAGTCGTTGTTAATAAAAATAATAATAATAATAATAATAATAATAATAATAATAATAATAATAATAATAATAATAATAATAATAATAATAATAATAATAATAATAATAATAATAATAATAATAATAATTACTACTTAAATCTTTCTATAAAGGTTTGACTTTAACATCAACACAGTACCTTTTAGATCATAAGTATCAAATTCAAGGCCCAGGGGCCAGATACGGCCAACCACATCATACTGAAATATTGCTATCAAATTGTATTACATCCATCTTTTTAAAATATTTGAAGTTTGTACTTGTCTCTGATTTCAAAACCAGTTGATCATCAGTTTGTTGTGTAGCCTATACTGTGTGTAATATAAGGCATTGAAAGTCTTAATGGCCCTCCGAAGGAAACTATGAGTTTGGCACCCCTGTTTTAGATGCATGGATTGATGGATGAACAAACAGACGGAGGGACAGAAGGACGGATGGAGGGACAGATGGATTTTATCAGTGATTTTTCATTACTAAGTGTTCAGGTTTATTTTATTATTATTTCTATTTTTTAATTGCTGTTGTTTCTCTCATTGCTATAGCTGTGGTTCTTCTTCCTCAACTTCCCTTTTTTTTTATTGAAGCCGCTATTTAAACAGTATTGTTCTAGTAAAAAGAATGTTGGCAAAAATGTATGTCTCAAAGAGCAGTTAGTGCGTCTGAAGCATGAGGCCATGAATACACTCTAGGTAATCAGCCCGGAGTTGAATTGGTGGGAGCACATGTAGCGTTTTCTCACAGTTGGTGCTTGATCATGATGGTTGATCACCAGCTTTGCAAGCTGTTCCCTTAGCACCATGGGAACTGCTGCTGAGAGGGAGGCTGACTTCATTATGTTCAAGTAAACAGATGAACTACCTGAAAGGAAAACAGGTCAGTACTTCTGTGTTTTGTTTTAACGCTTAATATCTCGAGAGGTCTGAGTTGGCTGCACGAATATGCCAGTTCAATAAAATGTAAGATGTTCAGTATAGTTGATTTGTACAATTTAATCAAGGGAAACAACTTTCTTAGAGGTATGAAGGAAGGAATATGAGGGCCTGTAAACAGTGTTATCCTCTCTCGTCCCATTTGCAGTCAATCTGTCAACAGATTCGTTGCCTGTGTGCAGGCTCTAAGCAAGCTCTAATCACAATCTACCCTTCACTTCTGAATTTCTTCTCTTGCTCTGCTAGGTAAAATCGCTTTAAACACAATTCCAAGGGGCAATTTAGAGTTTTCAATTTACCAATGACTGCATGTTTTTGACCCTCGAGAAAGCCTCAAGTGACAAGACACTTAACTGAGCTCAAACTCAGAATCTTTCAACTGTGAGGCAAACAAGGAAACCACAAGGGGACTGCGCTGCCCTGAACTTTACAATATAAACTATTTTTTCTCTATAGCAATATTCTTGTTTTGCAAAGTACAAAAAGTTACAGTGGTCAACCCTTGTGTTGACTATCACAAATAGTTTTAAGTACTGTCTGAAGTCACTTTTCAGAACATGAACAACATGGAACAAGTCTGTCACTGTGTCAACATGAAAGAATGTCTGAGTCGTTTGACAGTAGGAAACATTCCCCAAAGTGGCACAGTAACAACAACTCTTTGGGTTGAACCTGTTCTTCAAGGTTGCACTTAATGAAAGGAGACATTGCTTCTTCATTCTGCTAAATTGCGCACGACTTGACTTGTCATAGTTCAAAAACAGAAAATTAACTGCTAACATTGCAAATATGTATTGGACTCTAAAATGTATTTATTATTTTGTCATCCAACATAGCTGATATTCTTGTACTGTATTTATTTCATGGCCTGGAACATTTTGAATGGAAATCAATTAGAAGCTGGTTGTTCCAGACGTTCTTGGTAAAAAAAATTAAAGTGTGTTTGTGAGCGTGCGTGTATGTGTTTTAGTTTGTGCTTTTCTTCCTGCATTACATCATTAGTATTTGTGTACTGGTAAGTTTGGCAAAGATTTGTCGCGGAAGAATGTTGAAGAGGAGGAAATGGATATTTTCCCCATAGGCGGGACTAAAGTGACAACACGAGATAAATGCTTGATAAGAGACTGAGTGACGCTACAAATCTCAGTCTTTGACAAACACCGCGTGTGAAGCAACATGGGTCTCTTTGTTTTTCTCCAAATTTGTCTTTTGTTCCTGCTTCATCAGGGGAACAGTGAGGAGTCGGAACCTATGATCAGAGCAGTTGGCGCAACCGTTGAGTTGGGCTATTGTTTAGGCGTAGACTATATTGTCGTTTATAGACGTGGTCCAGAAGGAGACCAGCTGCTTGCCAACTCTTCAGATGACAGTGAGCCCTTCGCCCCTCCTGCTCACCTCCGGGGTCGCATCCACATCAACCATCATAATAACCTGCTCGGGCTGCAGATCCGTCAGCTCACGCACTCGGACTCTGGGATTTATAGAAGAGAGTGCTGGGAGAACCGAATGCGGGTCAGCGACCACTTCCAGCTGCTGGTCGTCTGTGATGATGAGATTGAAGCTGAGAAGGTCATCGCGGATGAAAGAGGTGGCCAGACTGAGCTGCTGTGCAAGGGTACTTCCAGAGTCACGGAGGGATTGTCTGTGCGGTGGTATTATGACATACAGAATCCGTACAGACTCCAGCTCTTCTTAGACACAAGTATGTCACTAGACCCACTGGTGAGTGAGCTGCGGGATGCTGTGACGGTCAGAGACAACGGGACATTGCTCCTCCTGGACAAAACCTTGATGAAGGAAAAACAGCAATTTTACTGCGTGGTGAGCGATGGAACTCAGTGTCGCAATTTCCAGAATATGTACCAACCTGTCCACAGTGAGAGGAGAACAATCTTTGCCTCAGTGGGGGACAAAGTGGAACTGACGTGCCCCTTTGAAAGTAGCAACCAGTTATGGGAGACGCCACTGGGGAACATAAACGTTAGCGGCGTGAGGAGCAATCAAATGTACATATCAGATAAATTGAAAGACTACTCACTGGTGATTCCCATCGTTTCACACCAGCACAGCGGCGAGTATTCATGCGTCGCAGCTACACTTGACCTGCAGTACTCGCTATCTCTTTGTCCTCAAAGGCAAGCCAAAGAAAAATTGTGTACTGAAGGTACTAACATCTTGCTAGAATGTGAAGTTGACCAAGAGGATCCCAAGAGGGTGCTTTGGTTCCGCCAAGACTCAGCAGGTGACAATAAGCTGATACTCGACTCCAATGACGAGACTATAGAAGATCTGAGAGGCAGGATGTCTCTGTCAGATGGCAAATTTTCACTGAAGCTGTCTAATGTTCGTGTGACAGACGGATTTCTTTACTGGTGCATTGCATTAGGCGAAACAAACTCTGCAGATTTGGCCTATGATTACATAGATGAATATGATGACGAAAACATTGACTATGGCGATGGACAATACTGGTATGAAACACCTCGATGTATCTTCAAACAGGAAAACAAATTGGTTTTGTCAGGGAAACAATCCGGCACTTCTGAGTTTGTTATTGTCGTAGTAGCAATGGGGCTCGTGGTGGTTGGATTGGTTGCTGCTGTGATTGTAATGAAGAGGACAAAAAACATACAGAGGAGAAAGCAAGTACCTTCACGCTCCAGACGGAAAACAAACAAGGAGGTCAAATTGAACGTCGATTCTGAGTGTACTGAAAAGTTGAATCCTGCTTAAAGTGTTTTTTGTATAATATTTTTTATTTAAGTAAACACTTGATTTTCAAATGAAACACCAGAAAATGCTCAGTTTTTTCATTACACTTAATTGCTAGCATTTTTCCTTTTTACTTGGGGAGAGGGGATATTGAGCTTATGACTCGGCAGCATGGCTCTGGTAGAGGGGTCATCTCCTGGCCCCACAAATTGGGGGTTACATGTCAAAGTGTCCTTGAGCAAGATACCGATCCCTCATCAGTTGGTATATAAGATGGGAGTGTGAAGCACTTGAAATAACCAAGGTAGAAAAACACTGTGGAAGTGACAGCCCATTTACCTATTTTTTTTTCCCTTTCTTTCATCATGTAGGCCCATCACCACGAATACATACGACATATTCAAATTTTCAAAACAAAAATTGGAATAAAAACATTTAAAGGTCACTCCACTATGCCAAAAAAGGTATGTGCCGTAAACACCTAAGCAGTATAATGATACTTATCCAAGGCCTAATGACTGTAAGAACCGGTTAGACTTCTTTTTGTCGACGGGTTCAGTGTGATTAAATATAACCTTTTCAGAAAGAAGGCACTTACACACCACAAAGAGAGAAAAGGGACACTACGTATTATAGCGTCTGAAAAGTTTTTTGGGTACACTTGATTTCAAAGTGTCATCAATTAGCTAGGCATGTTTGCACCATTTAGTATTCATCACTACATACGTATTAGAGGGGTACTTAATCTGTCTGGAGAATATATGCACATGAAATTTGACATTAAAGTTAAAATTGCTCAATGATGTGTGTGAGTATTTTCACATTTCTGATGATGCAGTGATCATGCCTGCATGGTGAGGCACTAATATTCAAATGTACAACTTTATGAGCCAAACATAGTGGTGTATTCACAATTAAATTGGCAGTCAGACAAAAATTGGATTTTGTATATATATATATATATATATATATATATATATGCTGAAAAAGTCCTAGAAAATAATATCAATATCGGAGACTTCGAGTCCCCCCAACAAACCCTACAATATACAGACAGGCAGAAGGGAGATGAGCCGCTCGGGGCTTTTCTTCCTTAATATCAGTTTGTTCACAAGCCAGACGTGTGAAGGTGTTTGGTTAGATTGTAGCAACACCAAAATTTATGGCTTTGATTTTCACAGGGCCAAACCAAGCGAGACCAGGACCAATCAAATGGGCTCAATAAAACTGACTTCCCCCGGAGGTTTCAAAGGCTTTACGAAGATTTGATTTACAGTCTGGAGGCCAGACACTAGTGAGGATGAGCTTGAGATGTTGTGATACACACTCTCGTCAGATTGGATAACTCGTGCCCCCTTGTGCAATGAGACTGTTTATGAGAAAACATCCTCCATTTTATCTTTGCATGTTGACAAGGATAAGCCGTAAAGCAGATATTAGCCGAGGCTATAAATAGAAATATTCTCTCTCTTCTGGGTAGCAAAGCGAGCTTTCAACAGGTTCTGTGGGGAAGGTTGTGTTACCTAATTATCTCTTTCAAGTACTGTTTGGACTGTTGAACTTTGAAAGAGGGAAGATTTAGCTACTGTTAAGTCGTTTTAAGGCGCACTGAGAAACCCGTACTGCATGAATACAGAAGGTCATGCAACTTAATTGCTGGCAGGAAGCTAACTCAAAGTGTTTACTGCCAAGCCAATACAATTAGTATTTGATAGAACTTTATGCAATTAGAGATGTGGCATGAGGACAGACTTAAATTAAATATAACAAAATATAAGAAAAAACATTTCTTAAAGTCAGTGTGAGGAAAAGTTGCAAATGTAGGATTTGGACTGTTGAGGATTTTGCCCGGAACTAGGTAATGTTTTGACCCATCAGCACAATCATCAGTATGTCAAGTTTAATGTGACTGCAACTAGAAGCCCTTTATTATGTGTTTGATGTTTTATATGTGCAATGAATGGATGGATAGATGAATGGCAATAAATAAAAACATACTGCTATAAAGACATAAATACATTGAAAAAACACAATGATTTATTGATCATTAACTTCAGTTAAGGAAGGAAAATGAAAAGGGAGGCTACATTGAAAGATAATCTTCCATAATAACATGGGAAAATTCAGATTCAAGGTTTCTTTTTTAATGTCTGTTTTTTCTTCAGTTCATTGGTTGATTTTGGGATACAAGGTCATTTATTTATTTTTTCTGGCAAATGCATGGGTAATTGTGCATACCTATGAATATAGGGACTTAATTATACATTTTTATGATTTTGGCAGTCATGGTGACGCTCTGAAGGACACCATAACTATGATGCAGCCTGTGCTAAAACGAGTTAAACACCCCTGCCCTAGATGTTGCCAGGATACTTTTTGCAAATGATGCAAACGATTGCATTGGGGATATGAATAATTTATCCCTAACACAACATCTTACATTCGATTGCCACTGTAGTGTGTCATTTTGTCATAGAAGATTGAACAAATTAAAAAAATATACAGGGTATAACTTATACACGCTGTATAGACTCAGACATCTTTTTATTTCAAATAAATCAGTCATTCTTACGCAATCACACAGATTGTTGGTGTGGACTTCCTGGTCGCCTACTCTATTCAAGACTCAAATTTGAAATGAGTTGAAATCAAGTTCTTCCACCCATATATCAAAGTGTGAAACTCCACTCTGCCAGGTGTGATGCAGTCAATTGCACCAAGTCCTGCCCAAATGGAATAAGAGAAGCTGAGCTAACCTTTCAGTCCTGGCTGACAAGGTGCCCGGGCAACTACTGGGTGAGAGCTAACTTTTGATGTTCCTTCTGATAATTGTCTTTGACACACAGTTGGAAACAACATCACTGTAGCCGTGTATAATAATTTGGGTGGAGCTTTTATTAATACTCTTACATAAGTAGGCTTTTACAGGTAGTACATACCTGTACCTCTTTTGTGGCTCTGTGACCCTGACATTGTTGCCCAATCGTCAATTAGTCTAATGTAAGACTTTACCTTGAGGAACAGACACGGTCCCTGGCTGTTTATTATATTCACAAAAGTTGGCAGATAGAAATAAATTGTGTGGATAGACTTCCAAAAACATAACTCTCTCAACAGGATGGTCTCTTGGGATTTCAGTGGATCGCTTATTGATACCACTTGTTGAATTTTGTCAAACAAGACTGAAGTAGAATTTTTGTAGCACACACCAGCTTTGGTTGTTAGCAGACTGGTGCTCAGGTGGTGAGCAAGTGTGCCTCCGTTTGAATGGCTGTTTATCTATATTTGCCCTATATTTGTCCAGCCAATCACAAAGCACATATAGACAAACCACTCACAATCAAACCAACGGGCAATTTGGAGTATTCAATAGGCCTAGCATGCATGTTTTTGGAATGTGGGAGGAAACTGGAGTACCCGGAGAAATCCCATGCAGGCACGGGGAGAACATGCAAACCAGTGCTCCTCCGCGTCGCCTTATTTCAGTTATAATAATACTCATTTCAAATTTGAGTTTCTCGCGAAGCGCAAGAAGAATACTCATGGGCAGCAGCATGAGTCAATAATAGAGTCATAGAATCTAGTTACGCACTGTGCAATTTGTTTGCTGAAATATATTTAGCTGTCTCAGCCGGCACACAAGGTGGGTGGAATGAGATTTTCTTTTCACTTGCTTATTAGATTTATAGTGAGGGAGCTCTTGAATAAAGGGACTGTTTTGGAGACCTGATTGTCCTCTTGACACGCAAGCAGAGAAATAATCAGTCTAAATTGCAAAAGTAAAAAAAGCGCAAGAGAGAGAGAGAAAGGGAGAGAGACAAAAAGAAATAGAGAGAGACAACGACAAAGGTACGCAGACCTAGAGAGATAGACAGTCAGACAGACAGACAGACAGAGAGAAACAGAGAGAGAGAGAGAGAGAGAGAGAGAGAGAGAGAGAGAGAGAGAGAGATGCCAATCAAGCACGGATGTAGAGGTCAGGTCAGATGAAAATTTTATGTTAAATAGTGTTGAAGAAGTGCAACTTATTCTTGGTGAAGGTTTAAAGGCACAAAAAGAGACACTCCAAACAAAATGTATGTTTGCCGGAAATATGGGGAACATGTTGAATGATTCTGTTTGTTCACTACAGGGAGAAAAATACTTTAGCCTATACAAATGCTACCCAGAAGATGAGGGGGCGTTCAGTTTCTCAGAACTGGGGATTTGAAGCTAGTGAAGCAATGGATA
The DNA here is from genome assembly GCF_033458585.1 of Syngnathus typhle. Taxonomy (NCBI): domain Eukaryota; kingdom Metazoa; phylum Chordata; class Actinopteri; order Syngnathiformes; family Syngnathidae; genus Syngnathus; species Syngnathus typhle. The sequence goes on from NC_083744.1 coordinate 9,576,470, forward strand.
GACACTGAGAGGCGTCAAGCACAGGAGGCTCTTGTATCACTTGTTATGTGCTCTTGGCAGCTTTTTGTCCTTTGTGCATGCTGGAATAGTTTAACCTTTTAGCTGCCCGTCTGGCTAAAGAAATGCATACATACATGGTAATGGAACTTCTGTTTTAAGGGCATGCATTTTTTCTTTTTTGGGGGTGTATTGTTTTTTTTATGGCTGTGTTTCAAAGCCATTAGAGGCATACTGTATGCAAACAAAACACTTCTGCAGAAACAGGAGAAGGTTAACATAAAAAAATATATCCCTCTACTCGAAGATAATAGTGGTAAATTTAATTATCATTTACTCTAAACCAGGGCTCACCAATATTTTTAAAACTAAGGCTTTCAATTTTGTACTTCTGAAATCACAGATTTTGCTCAAAATACATTGAATTATGTTGGCCCTTGAACTGATGTGCAAGGTCGACTAGATAAATACAACCTCTGGCAAAAATGATAGAACCACCAGTCACAGAGGACCTTCATTCGGTTGTTTAATTAAAAAAGAACAAAAAAAACACTTGACATGAGACAAAACTGAAGTTGTTTCAAACGGCAACTGCCTGGCTTTAAGAGACACTGAAAGGAAAAAATGTGGTAGGTATAGTTGTTGAAACCAAGCAGACGAGAAAACTATGCAATCGCTCAATTCTGAGGAAATGTGAAAAAACAAAACAAAAAAACACGTCAACACATACTTTGCTGCACCACCTCTGGATTGCCTGCTCAATCTGCTGCCTCCACAAACATCTTTGTCTCTTATTCTGTACCATTTTCAAGTAACACTAAGTGCCAAACTGCTAATGTGGAGTAAAACAATTCCGGACTGACAAATTCATTCAAACGTACTCGTGAGTATTTCCAATTGAACGTACTTGCGAGCATATTTGATCGTATTCAAATAAAATCAAACATACGACAAATAAAACACATTGTCATAGAGGTGTGAAGCGAGTCCAAACCGGAGTAGACGTCATAGGATACCTCAAATATCGATCTATGCAAATAATAATCTATCAATCCATTTTCTATTGTGATAGTCCTTATTGGGGTCATGGGTGAGCTTTGGCCTAAATTGAAATTGACTTTTGGTGAAAGACATGGTCCACCTTGGAGTCCAAAACACCTCCTTTCTGCCGAGAAGTAAATGAACACCCATGGCCACTATTGGATAGAATGCATATTTATTCCCTAAAATAACTGATCAAGAACAGAATCCGAAGACATCTATTATTCAGAACAAGTTTCGTTCAGTGAAGACGCTTAGTGAGACTGAATCGCAGCGGGATATCCATCTGTAAAGACAAGCAGACTTCTTCCCATCCGCAACTTCACCTTCAAGGACCGATGAAGCTGTCACTGGCTGAATTTGAACCCACAATGACCCCCAGGAGCCACAATATTGCACATAGTGCTTTTTACACTGAAGTCGGCATCACACGTGATGATAGCAACCATGCTCACTTGAATGAGGGATGACAGAGGTGTGCGTGTGTGTGTTTGTTCGTTTATTTGTTTGTGTGTTAGCTTTATTTGATTTTCGACGTGAATCCCCGCCACTTAGAGAAAAGCACACATGTGAAGTTTGCCATTGTGGTAAAAACAAATCTAAATCAATTCGGATTTATCCGGCCAGCATGTAGCTATTACAGCACCATTCACAGCATGAAAGGTGCAGGATGAAGCTCGACAATATAATCTTGCATCCAATCTGGAAACTCTGGTTGAAGCCTGTGTACTCACTTGCCCCCACCCACCTCCCTCCTCCTCTTCTTCCTCCTCCTCCTCTTTCTCACTCAGCCTCCCGCTGTCTCTATCCATGGCGCATCTCCATCCTTAACTCCTGCACCCGCTCTTCAGGATCACACATAAAACCAAAAGAAAAGCAGTGTTCCGCACCAGTAGCACAACAAAGCAGGCTCGCGGTAAGGAAACAATTTATGTTTTTTTCTTTTTACGGCTTTCACGCGCGTTAAACTGTGGAATGAACGTTTACTAACGGGGCTGTGATCGGACTTTTTGCACATGGCAGTGACGAGGTTATACTATTTTCCTGTTCATTCTAGCACTCACTAACACACCACCACGGCGTGTTGTAATTTTGATGTGTCTCTTCTTCTAGATATCATTTCAGCCCGTGTAAAAGGCTCACAAGAAGTTCAACGTTCCCTCCATGCAGACTCTTAACGTCGCGTCATTTACCAAGGGTATATAATTATACTATTTTAAAATGCAAAATGATATTTTTAATAGTGTTTTCAATTTTTGTCTATTTTATGAGTGCAAGATCACGTGGTTCAACCTCTAAATGCGAAAAAATGGGATGACTATAATCCGATTGAGTTTTCGTGAGCTGTTTGTATTTTCTTCGTGTGCGCGTGTGCGTGTTTACAAGCGTAATAAGTGTTGGACACGCTGCATCCTTTGTCTCTCATCTGTTGAACCTATCCCGTGGTAATTTACTTTTGAACAATGTTGGATGCTATCCTTAAAGATTGTCATGCATAAGAAAAAGTAATAGTCTGGATACTTTTGTTATTTTTGAGATGTTTTACAATATATTTTGTGCTGCTGCTGGATGATCATCATCATTCTTATTATTATCATTATTATCTTTTTTTTTTTTTTAATCCAGTGCATCCATATGTGTGTGTGCATGTGTGTGTGCACGTGTGTGTTTGTGTACATGTGAATTTTGGAAAAAACAAAGAGAAAACTGAAGATTAATCTTGATATGTAATAATAAAAAGCTTTGCCTTGAACCGTAATAAAGTCGAGCAATTCCGTACCAGAAAAATCCTAAGCACCTCATGTTTCCTCATCACTTGCATCCTAAATACCTCAGTCCCTCCCTCATCATCTACCTCTGACCTCATTTGTTGCCTTGTGGTGTTCCACATAGTGTTTATCTTGCACAAATGCCATTACGTTCAACATGTTTGCTGCTATGTTATCTAAGCAACAGCACCTCTTTGTCACGACTGGCACTTGGTTGGTTTGGCTTGCAGTTGCTTTAATGGTGCTCTACAAATACTGTTCTGGGATGTTTACTATGTATGCACGTTGGAGGCATACAAAAGACGAAACCATTGTCCCCTTCCAGCTGTTGATACACGGCATGGTCTACGCTGTGGCATTTATAAACAAGAAGACTTGCATATCAATATGCTCTGAATCGCTGAAGCCTCTCTCTGCCTTCTTTGGAGAGCAGCAGGGTGTGAGGAGTTGGCAGTTTGATCATGACTGGAAAGAAGAAAAAAAAAACTGTGGCTGTGGACTCACACAGGTCAGCCAGCCACTTACGCAACACGTGTAGGCAAGCAAAAGCGCAAACATTTTGCTTTTTTTAGGAGACAAAGATGACAACAGCAGCAAATCTACATTAAGGCCAGTAATGCAATGTTACACCTGATATATAAATATCCATCCATCCATCCATCCATCCATCCATCCATCCATCTATTTTATAGGGTTTGTTCTGAAGCGTCACATCAGCTTGGGTGTTTTATTTACTAAATTAGGTATCGTTGGTATTTATGTTGTTTTCTCATTTCAAGAAGGTATTAATTTGTACAAATGCTTTCATCAGGGTGGACGTATTTCTTGTTTTGTTGTTGGAGGATTGGAATTTCCATGTTGCAATGGGAATCTAATGGGTAACTTGCTCACATTAGCACTTTCTATTCCCATGTCCTATTATTTGTTCCTATTAATATTGCAGTGCTGTAAGGGGCAGAAGTAAATATTTCCTACTTGTTTTCTAGCCAATCAACTACAATACATCAGTGTTAGAAACAATAATCAAATAAAGGTGTTGTAGACTAAACTGTGCCCACAATAACAGTTTAACATTTGTGGAAAAGTTGACGAAATGAAATCTACATTTTTCTCCAATGAATACAAAAAAATAGGAAAGCTCACATAATACAAAATGCACGTATAAACATTTCTGTCACTGTGCAAAATGTATGAAGAAAACATTTTCCCCTGAGGACTTGATTTTATAATTGCTGCGGATTTTTCTAACTCTACTCAGAGTTGTCAGGTCTGTATTTTTCTCAAACCTTCAGAGTAATTGTCTTTGGTTTGGTACTGTTTCTGATTAATGAAAGAACAAAAGATAACCTCAGCTGAATGTGACCACTTCCCACAGAAATGAATTTGCAACAGGGACACATACATAAACGAACAAGGAGCAGACTTGAAAAACAGAGCTACATTTAAAAAAAGCAATAATATTGGTGATATGATGCATCGTTTACCGGTGGTTTTGATTGCGGTTGCCTGTGCACCGCCACTTTGGGTGATGGAGAGTCCGGACTCTAGGATGAATATCCACTATTGCTTTTGTGCACTGGGAGTGGGACAAAAAGATGGTTGCCGATTTTAAAGATCGTTTTTGAAAAATACTTTTACTCCCTTATGTCAAAGTGTGAGAGAACATTTAGCATTTCCATCTATAAAGACGAGCTACAGTTCGTGGACTTTTATCTGAGCTGCTATTTTAGGCTAAATTACCAATGAGAGAGCAAAATGGATCATAATAATGCTGCTTTGTGCCTCGTATACTGATCTTGTTGTTTGGAGCGTTGTCTTTCTTTCGGGAAAAAAAAAACTTTAGGACAACAGTTTTCAAAGGGACTTAAAATGAACGAACAAGCAAAAATGATTTTTTTTTTTTTAAAAAGTAAAAGCTCGATCTATTATTTTTGTAAGTAGATCATAGACCGATGCAAGCAGCTAACTGTACTAATGACAGAAAAAAAGATTGTTGGATATTCATTTATGATTGACGTGTGTGTGTGTGTGTGTTTGTGCGTGCGTGCGTGCGTGTGTGTGTGCGAGACCAGTGAGAAGGATGTAGCACCAACGGGGTGGGGGAAGAGGATGGAGTGTTCCTGGAAGACAGTGCTGCTGCTGGTGTGTGCCTCGTTGGGGGTCCAGTACACAGCCATTCGCACCCTGAGGGACTCCCTGTCTGGACCCTGTCAGGGTGTTTACCAGTGTCAGAGCAGACATCACAGAGGTACCACAAACATTAATAATACAGATAAGTTCATGTCGGTGGTCGTGATTTTAAGACCACAGCGGCACAGTTAGTCGTCCGCCTCACAGTTAGGAGGGTGCGAGTTCGACTCCCTGTGTGGAGTTTGCGTGTTCTCCCCGTGCCTGCGTGGGTTTTCTCCCACATCCCAAAAACATGCTAGGCCGATTGATTGAGCACTCCAAATTGCCCGTACAGGTGTGGGTACGAGTGCGGATGGTTGTTTGTGTCTGTGTGCCCTGTGATTGGCTGGCAACCAGTTCAGGGTGTCCCCCGCCTACTACTGGGATGGCCTCTAGCACGCCCGCGACCCCCGGGGAGACAAGCAGTATAGAAAATGGATGGATGAATGAATGGATGATTTTAAGATCTTTTTGTAACCTGAAAGATATGAACATTAATACCGCTCATCCAAATTTAACAACATCTAATTCTGATTTACTAGTCACACACTACAATAATGAATCAACAAGCATCTCTCAACTCCTTGGCCTCTGTGAAAATCAGTTATGTTCCTCTTACTGTACTGTGCCTGTTACTGGCACCCCCATTTGCAATCAACTCCTCATCAGTAGAAATTACATGTTAGCCGTTTGTGCTATAAATAGACGTTCAGCATTTCAAGTCCCCCTATAGCCACAAGAAGACAAGCTTCTTTCAAATGATTTGTGCTTTACTGCCTGGTTTCTGTGATTTAACTTTTCCTCACTAACAATAACAAAAAAAATCTTACAATTTAAAATAATTGTTTTAAAATGAACCAAATTGTTTCCTCAAGAGATTAGGCATCAAGAAACTCACCAGCGGGTGATTTTTTACTTAATAAAAGCTCATAATATTATGTAATTATTTTTTATAGAACTGTCACTTAAACTAGCCAATCCCAGTCTATTAATTTGCAGTCTAAAGTGCCGAATTAAGTGCAAGTAGTAAAGTGCTTTCAATGAATCATTTCTAAAGAATTAATTAGGGAAGCCTGTCTGCCTCACAGTTCAGAGGTGCAATAATCCACACAGTATTAAAATGTATCATTAATGAAAACAAATATTCAACTTGGAAAAAAAAGAGTAATTTTCCTTTAGCATGCATATGGCCTGAAACACATTGTTTCCTTTCCTTCTCAAAGAATCCAATTGGAGAACCTTGTGTGATGACAGTTGGATGTCCATGGAATCCCCTCAGAAGCACATCCTGCTGTTTGCCACCACACGCAGCGGTTCATCCTTCACTGGTCAGCTGCTCAACCAGCACCCTGAGATCTTTTACATGTTTGAACCTCTCTACCACATCCAGCAAGCATTCACAAATTCCAGCGGGAGGATTCGTCGTACTTTGGACCGCCGGGCCCTGCTGGGCGCGTACAGAGACCTTCTGCTCAATTTGTACAAATGTGACCTTCATTTTATCGAGAGTTACATCCGCCCTGAGCCTCAGGACCACGTCACTAATTCCTTCTTTCGTAGAAGCTCCAGTCATGCCCTTTGTTCTCCTCCTGTGTGTCTGGAAGGAGGGAACGGAGAAGCACTCGAGCTTCCTGAGGAAAGTTGGTGTACCAAGAAGTGCGGAAACTTGAACCTCACCTTGGCGTCAAGGGCGTGTCTGTCAAGAAGCCACGTAGCCATAAAGACAGTTCGGATCCCCAAGGTGAGCGACCTGCGAACTTTGGTTGAAGATCCACGTCTGGACCTAAAGATCATCCACCTGGTGAGAGACCCTAGAGCAATTCTCGCCTCACGCATCACAGCGTTTTCAGATCAGTTTCGGGCGTGGAAAATATGGAACGCGACGGGGCGGCAACCGCGATATGTGGACCTATCGCAGATCACAAGCACCTGCCAGGACATGGTGGCATCCGCAGAAGCAGGATTGGCGAGACCAGCTTGGCTGAAGGGCCGTTATCTTTTAGTGAGGTATGAAGATTTAGCATTTAACCCAAAAGACATGGCTGACAAGATCTATCAGTTTATTGGCCTAGAGTTGGAGGACAGGGTGCAGACATGGATTAGAAGAAACACCAACAGTAATGTGTTTGCTCCATTTGATTGGAATTACAAGTACTCCACCACCAGAGACTCCAGAATGACGGCAGCGAGTTGGAGGCTTCGTTTGGACCATAATATTGTCAGAACTGTGCAAAATTTGTGCAACGACACTTTGGCCCTGCTCGGATACAAACTAGTTCATTCAACAGTCCAACTAAGGAACTTGTCCCATAGTCTAGTTGAACCCAACCCATTTCAACCCAATCTTTCTCAAAATTGGGTAACGACCAAAAATGGTCAGGGTGGTACATAATTTATTCATAAATATATTATTTGTTACCTGTGGGGTTATTTTCATCTTTTTAAATCATTGATTTCTAAGTAAAAATTTAGATCTTGGACCAAAAAGGTTTAAGAAACCCTCCAACCAGTAATAATAATAATAATAATAATACATGTAACAATGTAAAAGGATGTATTAATAGATTATTCTTTTTACTGGTGATTCAATGCTGTGAAGATGCTAAAATAAAGAAACAAAATACATAATCTGTTCATATCTTACCATTTCAATACAGATGTGCCAGATATCAAAAGGTGTGACATGCACAGATTTCGACTAAACTACTCAGTGTATTGCTGTGTGTTGCAGTTATGTGTGAATTAATTTTTATCTATTATTCTATATGTAATGTCACATTACTGCTGTAAATCAAACAAGCAAATTATGTGCATACCGGGAGAGCATTGGCCATTGGAATTTGAAGTATAGTTTTAATAATGCCTTTGGAAATAAATGTCAATAAATGAGTGAAATCCAACAGTGATTTTAGACGAATGTAAATTTGTGGTCTGGTTTTGTTGGAATGGAATCAAGTAGATTATCGTGCAAATCTTTTCTAATAGTTTCTAATAAGTGCACGTTAAATTGGAATTCTGTCCAGTTCGCCTAAACAATCTGTAGTCTTGTGCAAATTCCTGCAACTGGTTTAATTTGGAACTCAAAGTATTTATGCACAAGATAGCAGATAATTTATAAGTCCCTGCTCTTTGTAGCGAGGCACAGCCACAGATCAGAGTTGCTCCCAATTTTAGACATCCCCACACCATTTTTGTAGAATTTTCAGGGTCATCATAATGAGTCACGATGTCGCCACTAACTCTGATTTTGCATCATATTTCTGTGGCAACTGTAATGGTGCATGGCTGAGAGTGATGATAATACCCAAGCTACAAAATAAAATCAATGCTGGCTTCAGGAAATGAATGTAATTTTAGCAAAACTGTCAGGTTTCTATCTTGGGACCATTATGGTAAATCTGAGGTGAAATTGGCCTTTCATTGATGTAGTCTGTTCATCAATTTTCTATCTTTCCTGCAGCTACTCACACAATTGCTGACACCACAAATATCTCCCTATACATCTAAAGATCCTGGGCAGGGCAAACAGGATTTAAAATGCATGGTCAAAAGAATATAATCTGCAGGCCTAAACTGTTCATAAATTAAACTTTTAGGCCAGTCAAGGAAATGTACATCATCATTTTTTCGCTATTCCCTCTCTGTCATGCAAGCTGCAATTGGACTGAGTCAGCTGTAAGATGATTATTAATTTCTTTGCACACAATAACAGAAGTTTCTTCCAATCCCCTTGACTGTGCTGACAAAATCGTATCAATATTGCTAAAATTATGAGGCACACACTTGGCAGAAAAATTCACAAGATCCATCCTTACCTGCTTAGTGTCTTAGTAGATGACCCAAATACAATACATGGTATCATTTACGTTTGTATTCATTGGTTCATTGGCTAGTGTACAGCAGGAGAAAGCACTATGTTTAGCAAGATCGAGTTTTCCTGTACGACACTGTGGAGAATACAGATTTAATGGTTAATGCGCATTTGTTAACATACGGATTCAAATTCTCTTTTGAGAGTGTCAGCAGAAACAGCCCCGCTCAACCACAACATGCAGCTAGTCATGCACGCTGGATTGTTTGAATGGCAAATTAGGGCTGATGAAGCGATGCCGCTAGACAGAGACCAGGTAGGAGATGCTGGACGTCAGGTCGACCTACAAAATTCAAATCGTTGCGTAAACAACCATGAATTTTTCCACAAAGCATTTGTAATTTACATGATTAAATAGTAAATACTTGATTTTAGAAATAAAGGCAAACCTTTCCACCAAAAATCACATTGTGTCTTCATATCTCATCATTATTTGTGCACAGCACACAACTCATCAGTCTGATCCATTGGATCTTTATAGCATAATACACATCTGAAGGTATTGCATTGCGGTATAGCTCCAGGGTGCTCCATTGGTGTGTTTTATTTTTATTTTTTTTAAACATGACCAACTCTCTTGACCAAAATCTCATGATCCTCCATCTTCAGGCCACAGTCTTGGCAGTGTGAACCAGCTGCCACGTAGTTTTTCTTGACCTTCTAGTCTTTCTGTTGTGTCACTGTTGATGGAATTAGCTCTGTTGCATAATTTCCCCTTGGTGTTTTCTGTAATCACTGGGTTTAACCACTGGCTGCTTATAATGAGATGAGGGGAGGATATCCTTTGGGGTTGATCCACTAGTTGCAGTTAGGCTATGTGGTTCATGCAGGCTCTAATTTCCCACTGTCTTTATGGTTCTTAAAGGACCTCATATGGGCAAGCAGCCCAGAAATGTGCAAATTAGGACCTGCCACTCGTTTCAGTCATTGTATGTTGACACATGCATACAAAGATGCACTTGCCTCTTTGTTCCTGTGCTGTAATGGAGTTGTGCTTTAATGGCTTTGGCACATTTGCAGTCTGAGGAGTGACCACACCACATTGTGCACTCTTTTAGGATGGTATTGATTTAAGAAAGGTCCGAGGTTGGAGAGAGCGCAGCAAACAGCATATTGACAAACCACTTAAAAGGGCTTGTGAAAAGTACTGTTGACGACTGGAGAAAACTTACTGAGAGATGACCACTCCGGCTTGAATCAGCACCTTAAGAAAGCTCACAATGTTTATGCAGCTGTATAATGGCACCTTGAAGCGAGTGTGTATACTGTAGCATATGGTATCAAAATGTTTTAAACATGATACTACAGATGGTGAGAAAATACTTTCAGCTCATCAGACTCTGAAGCAACACAGCCGTTTCCTTAGTCACACAAGCACCACAATCCCACAGGCACTGGCTCAGACATATTGCATTTTTCACACTTCTCACTGGAAAGCAAAGATGTCATTTATGGCGAGATTAAGGAGCATTTAGAAAACACTTTGAGCCGCTGGGGCCTCGAGCAGACATCAGCCGCAATCCCAGCCTCACTCACGTCTTGCTATTTTCCCTCATGTGCGAAGTTCAGACGTACACAGACAACACTCTGCATGCAACCCTGCGTTTTATTTGATGTCGACGCTTCTCTGCGTTTACTTTTCAGCATTTGGCGTCATTATCTGTAGTTCACTTAACGTCATAAATGCCTGCTGTCTCAATTTTTCCTGTGCGGCAACAACAATTTCGTGATTTTACTGATGATCCTAGGGTGGTTGTCAACATCTCATTGGTAATGTAAAAAGTGCAGAGATAGAAAAGTAGAATAGAGTGTTTTAGGGTCTCATGCTTCATCACCTGACCAGGTGAGAGAATTCAGAGCTTCAAGAAGTTTTACAGTTTCAAAAAAAAAAAAAAAATCAATCCTAAGGAACATTCAGATTTCAATTTTGAGTATTAAGCAGGGTTTAAGACCTGTGGTTCTCAAACAGAGTTATGCGTATCCCTGAGGGTACATAAAGGTACTTCAAGGGACATGTGATATTTCAATTTATATTTAAAAAATAGCATTCACACAAAAAAAGAGCTTGATATTTATTTATATATTATATGTATATATCATCAGCTCGCACAACCCACTTTATTGTATTTCATTCCCAGCTCCAGTTTCAAAAGGACGTGGGCATGAAAATATGTGTGGGATTTGGTTCTTCCATCCTCCCCGATATCAGTCTTGTACACCAGGAGGCAGAATAAAGTGCTGCATGAAGCCTAGGCTGCAACAGTCTGGGAGGGGTGTGAGATCCTGCGGGCTTAGATCAGAAGTTATCTTTTACAGAAGTCTGTGAGTTTGGCTCCTGCAGTGATTTTTATTCTCTTTACCTAAATTACATTGCCTGAGGTGCCTGTCCCTTGCAACAATCCCATAAGCTTTTTTGTGTCCAAAATAAACCAACATTTGATTGAATTTATTTTCTCACATGGCCCCAAAACAGTGGAAGACCTGCCTGCTGAAAATTACAAAACAACACATTACCATAAACATGACAAGGTGCACCCTTACTATAAATCCATCCATCATGAACATTGCGTTACCAACACAAGTAGACTTTAGCATATATAGTATGATTTATTTGCAGCATTTCCCTCACAGTACCTGAGATTGTGCATTCAACTCTCGTCTGGAGATAGCATATTGTCTCCATGCTTGCGTGAGGGTTGATCAATCCCCTATGCCAGCAGATCTAACCGTTTACCCATCCATCCATCCATCCATCCATCCATCCATCCATCCATCCATCCATCCATCCATCCATCCATCCATCCATCCATCCATCCATCCATCCATTCCCTCCATCCATCCATCCATCCATTCATTCTTCCAAAGACCATTTTTCTTTTTAACACAGGTGCAGGGTTGTTTTACCTCCAGCACAATTCTTTTTAGCAGATCATGACTCCATTCTTTTTTTTACCTAGCATGCTTTAATTAGTATCTAAGTGTTAGGTTTTTACAGACAGAGTGAATAAATGTTAAGAGAAACGCACCAACGGACAGACCACAAGTGAGGCAGAATATTGAGTCGTAGCTTGCGCAAGGAGTGCAGTACAGACAGCTTACAATGCCCAACCTACACTAAAGTCTGTCTGCATCCTTGCTCTCTTTATTTGGGGAATTTTCCTCATCACATGTGTAGCAGAAACCAAATAAGGGTAGGGGGAAGCGCAAACGGTTTCTGCTTTTGGTAAGCGCAGGAAACTTCTGGTGTGTGTAGATTACTGCAAACGTTATGCTAATGTGGCGACATAGGAAAGAGCAAACAGAGTTCATCAAGTTCAATGGGTTCAAGCAGTCTTATCAGCAAGGACCAGGGGCGCTCCCAGCGCTCCATTTCTTGAGGGTGTGAGGTGCCGAGTCAGCCACTTGAGGAAGGCTGACACAATGTCGTTGCTGCTGTCTCTCGCTGACCGAGACAAGACCTCACACCTTGGCTGATGTGGTATTCTGTGGTGGACATAAGAACAGCAAAGCAGAACAACGAACGCACGTACGCAGATCTAATCTAACGGTAGATCTAACGAGACATCATTTACTGTAATATAGTAATATAGAAACTAAAAGAGAACGCATGATAACATATATATACAATTTTCCAACACTAAGTAAGCTTAGCTAATGAGTGGTGTCAAGGAGAACCAGCTTAGGAGACGCCAGATTTAAAGACAAGCTAAGAGTTTCAGGGTGGATTTTTTGAATGAATCTCCTGCACCCCAAGGCAGGAGTTAGTCTCCCGAGACCGACTTGCTTCAGCAAACTCAATTTACTCAGCTTTTCAGTGTAATAGCTATCTCAGAACGTTGAATCAACAACAGAGGAACATAAGGATATGAAATCATCAGTTATAAGCGGGAAGTCAAGATCAGCTGTGCCTTTGTGTACCAAAGGTATTGAAAGCACAGTGGATTGAAGAAAAAAAAAGTCACAAAAACACTGCAGATTGATTTACTATGAATCCACATATGTATATGAAGAGAGAAAAATTCATCAACATCAATAGTATAATTGTAAGGAAGTCGAACAACCACGTTTGTGATGTTTATTTACGGTAAGCCGATCTGCTATGCTGATCTGCCATAAGCTACACTCATGCTGCTAGCTTGCTACTGAAATGCGGCCACGTCAACTGCACAATAAGGCTTGGTGGAAACTGCGGCAATCGCTATTTACGACTACCCAGTGGCATCACCTGCTATTTTCCCCTAAGGAAAAATGGAGGAATTATCCATCTTCTCTCCAACATTGCTCTATGCCAGCCGACTCTTAAGATCCAATCACTGTGCGGTCTTCTACTCTTTTCCATTTGTCCCTTTCTCTCCATTAGTTCTGATATTTCAAACCACACATCAGTGCCTTGGGGCTGGCATGGACACTGATGCTAACAAATGACGACTGTCCCCAATGACAGCAGGTCCATCTATCTGTGTCACCATAATTGAATTTCATAAATACAATCATTGGGATCTGTTATGTGGGGGCTTTGGTCTGGTGTCATCTGCATTGTGATTGTGTATTACCAACACACGAATGAAAAGTGAGATTATCACATCAGAGAGGTACTTGGCCAACGAGGAATTTGCCAAGTCAAAACGGATTCTCTTTTTAGGCCATATAGCAAGAAGAGGTTGCCAGAGATAGTTTAGAATTGTGTGATATGATAAAGTGCCTGTTTCAAAATTAGGTTAAAATGTTTCCAAATGTGACTTTGCTAGCAATCTAGTAACGTTTAACGAAACAAATGAAGAAAACTCCTATTGGTTATTTGCAAAGCAGGGCTGCCTCAGTATGTACACACTCAGCAGAAAGCATATATTAAGCTGGAACAGATGCTGTACAAGAACTATATGCTCAACAGAAAGTAACTAATTAGCTGTTAAATGAGCCAGGCACTGACATGAAAAGCTCCCTTAGAAATTGAGTGAATCCCTGTTCATGCACTCTGAGGAAGTATTGATCAGATGACACATCAAGCTTCGCTCCGAGGATGCGATCAACCAACTCACCCAGAGAGTCTTTACACTCTCCAAACTCGCTTCAGAGATTTATTTATTTATTTATTTTGCTAACAGAAGCAACCGACAAGGCTTTTTGAAAGGCGCATCTGACTTGTGATAATAAATACCTTGAGAACTCTTTTGACAAGGCAGTCTCAAAGGAGATTATCCCTTTGGTGATGAAGCTGAACAAAAAGTGATCACAACTTCACTGTAGCAAACCTCCTCACAGGCAAGACAAAAATCTATTCTATATAATCTATAATGCTATAATGAGCATGCACACGCAAACAAAGTTATGTCCAGTAACTGCAAGAGTTTCAATTGTAATGAACTACAATAATGAAGTGTAAACAGCACATCATAATAATCCAGATATGACAAAAGTGTACCCAATCGGAGCACAAACAAGCCTGAAAGCTGCAGTATGTGTTTATGCTCGATTGGCTTTTGTGAAAGCAACAATTGAAGCACCACACCAGCCCTGAGCCTGTCAATGCTGTCAAAGCATGTTGAACCTGAAAATTCAGGGTCAAGCTTCTAATTGAGCGGACGAATTTTGAAGTGGCATTGTATTTGTTGAGTCAGGTGCAATGCATGAAATGTTTCAAACGTAGCTTGGATAAGGACAAAAAACGTAACAATCTGATGGTGAAGCGATGAGCGATTTCATGTCCAGACAGTGGGATAGTTTGTCACATCTGTTGTGCTGCAGGATGTGCTGTTGGGATGTGAAGAGCTTGCTACCATATGGTAGATTTAATGAATGTCAATTACTTCATCTGCTTCAGCCCAGGCACTTTAGGCCCTTAGCTGTTGCAGACTGTTGTTTTTCTGTGCTTTCTTTCATGCCAATTCAAAACCCTTATTAGTGAGGGGGTTATGTTTGGGTGAAAGAAGTCATTGGAGAGATGGCTACTCACAAGTCACATAGGCATTGAGCTGGCACGTGTGCTACATTGTGTCCATGTAGATTTTTTTTGTCCATCATCCCATTATTAGACAAGACCTTCTCCATAGTATATACATGATACAGTTACATTTCTGAAATCACATGGAAATATTTAACAAAACGATACCAAACTGATTTGAACAAGAGAAGGCAAAATGTAAAATCCGCCAAGTATCGACTTGCATTGCTTCCTATTACAGCACCTTTTGGCTGGCTGTGGTTTCACGCAAGCAACCAATAGATATTAGTAATGAAAATATAAATGATTACGATATCCTGAACCTTTCAAGCAGCAACTTTGAATTTGATTAGTCCTTTTAACATTCAGCCAATGTCGTTTGGTGCAGGAGCTCATTTCTCACATCCCTGGGATAAATGAGCGTCTTTCCAGGCTCTGTTTGCACTTTGTCATTTTCACTCTCCTCTTGAGGAGAGTGCGACGCAAATGGATTTGAACACTAAACTGATGAAGGAACATTTATTGGCTTATCAAGACAAATCAGATTTTTTAGCAGCTTTCTATCAGTACTCATCTCAGGAACTCTGTAATGGGATAAACAAGGAGCCTTTGTGTGAGTGAGTGAGTGAGTGAGTGAGTGAGTGAGTGAGTGAGTGAGTGAGTGAGTGAGTGAGTGAGTGAGTGAGTGAGTGAGTGAGTGAGTGAGTGAGTGAGTGAGTGAGTGAGTGAGTGAGTGAGTGAGTGAGTGAGTGAGTGAGTGAATCTATCATTGTCGATACAAAATCAAGAATTGTCTGAATACTTTTTTTGAAAGCTGAATCACCAAGATTTACCTCATTGCTGGCAAAGTAGGTACTCTGCTGGATTATTAATATTTCACCATACCACGTTAAGCATCAAATTGCAAAAAAAGAATTTAATTTTGTCTCTTATATTACAAACCAAAGCAGTGGAACATTTCTATAGAAATTCTTTGGTCATCATCACATCAGCATCACCATCATCATTGTGTCATCCACCCATCCATATATAGACAAACAACCATTCAATCCATTCTGGTTGTCGTTTCTCTTGCCTGGAGGGTCTAGAAAACATTGTGTAATTCCCGCAAATAATAAATCCAAAGAATAACCTTTTTTATCATCAGAAGTGGGTGGATGTCATTAATGTCTTCACAATATATCTATACCTCTACATATCTCAGTTAAATACTATATATATATTCAATACACTACTCTTCATCAACAAAAGCTGTAATGAACAAGAGTAACAAATTAAATTCATAAGTAGAGGTTTCAATGTACAATAGCATACTGATTGCGTCCTATTATTTAGTGTGACATTCATCTTCAGTCATGCATAATACAGGAGCATTTGTCCATTTTCATCACAGCATAATGAAATACTGCAGAACCTTTTTCAAAAGATCAATTGAATCACAACAAAATAAAAGTGGATTGACTGAAGTGTGAATGCCGAAATGCCTGTCATGGAAACCATGAAAGATTCTTTTCATTTGGATATTTGGATAAACTGCTAATAACTCACCACAGTGTGCCTGCGTGCACAGTGTGCCTGCGTGCGTGAGTTTGAATGACAACTTTAAAGTATACAAAAGTCTACCAGGCCCCGAATGCGTTTATAATAACTGGTGATGAAGTTGACCTATACTGCCCTCTGCTGGTATTTAGAGGAACCATTATCATTTGTGCATATGACGTATGATCAGGGATTATATTTTACCGGACAATAATTTTGAATATATTCAAAGAGTGTCAAAGAGTCACTTTCACTAAGTAATCGTACAGACTACTAGTTTAATTCGACACTTTGTAGTCTACTAACAGTAAAAACGGAACTTAAGTTTCCCCCCCCCGTTTCCACACGACGCCAGAACACACATTGTCAAGTACTGTTTACTAGCAGTGGTGTCTCAAGAGGTTCAAATGTCACATTTTAATCTGTGTAATTTAGTCGTCGCCTTTTAAACGACCTGGAGCAGTTATGATTAGCCTTGAGATAGTGAGGCGTAATGTCAAAAGTTTTACGCGTGCTCAGGTTGTCTTATTTAAAATCGATCAAATTTACAGTGAGACCCAGGTATTTCTCCACCAAATGTATGGGTGATGCATCTATTAAGAGGTTCATTTCAGAGAACACGGAAATTGTTGAAGATCAAAACCTGACACCCGAGATCAAACTCAGACTTTTCACCCCAAACTGTAGGTTTTGGTTTGAAAGACCAGAACTTTGGCCTTTTGATGACCCGTACTGGGCCATATACTGGCCAGGAGGTCAAGCGCTTGCAAGGCAAGTATTTTAATTAATACGCTTTGTATGTTTGTTTTTCCCAAATACTATTGCTGTACACACATATCCGAAACTTCCTAACTGCAGATACCTCCTGGATAATCCTGGAGTATGTTTGGGAAAATCAGTCTTGGATCTAGGAAGTGGTTGTGGTGCTTCAATCATCGCTGCAAAACTGTGTGGTGCCAATCGAGTGGTTGCTAATGACATTGACTCGGGTGAGCGCTGTCAGTAACATTGCTTTTCAGTCACAATTATTCTGTGTATACAGTAAGTCAAGTAAATGTGGAATGATGCATTGATTGACTACCAAATGAATCAATTATTTTTTCATAATCAAATTGTTTAGATACACAGTGAGATGAATCGTATAACCATATTTTATCTAATATAAAACATCAAGGCTATTTATTTAGACAAAAGCATGTTTGATCAGGAGGAAGTCTGCATCACATATTGTGATAGCTGCTGGCATGTGTGAAGACGTGCACTGACTCCTGTATTTTCTTTCCATGGAAAAATTACATCAAGTCAACTTCTAGTGTTTTCAATTGTTCATTACTGTAATGTTAATAAAAAAAAATGCTGAAACATTGTGCATGTTCTATCAGGGTTGGCTGTAGATTTCAGATCAAATCAGCTTGTGGATATTAAAGTCATTTTGTGTTTTGATCACAGTCGCCACACTTGCAACCTGCATGAACTTTGAGCTCAACGGTCTGGAAGCCCCGGTTTGTGTGACAGATAACCTGATTGGTTCGGATCCTGGCAGCTTTGACCTGATCCTCCTTGGGGATATGTTCTATGACGAGGCCCTCTGCTGCAACCTTCACACTTGGTTGGAAAACTGTGTCAAAAGTCACAACAGCCAAGTTCTAATTGGAGATCCTGGCAGATCCCAGTTTGAGGAGCATGCCTTTCAAAAACACCTGCAGAAGTTGGCTGAGTTTGAGCTGCCCAAGACTGTTCGAGAAGAAAACTATGGTCTTACCTGCAGCAGTGTTTGGTGCTATTGATTAGGAACTGACATGAACATAAAGTTGTATTAAAAGATATGGCTTGTAAATAATTTACCTGTAAACAAGTACAAACGGAGAAATTAATTTTGTTTCGATTCAGGATGAGCAAGCAGCATAGTGTTATTTTATGGTACTCTGTGGCCCCCCCTGAACTCGACCCTCTTGATAACTGCCTATTGGAGGCAGTTCACATCCAAACAGCAGCTCTGGGAGGCTTTTCTGTTGTCATGCAAAGCAAATCCAGCCAATTTGCCTGGGAACAACCCAGCACTCCCTCATGCCATCGCTCCAACACACATGGCTAAATGGTTCGTCTCAGGTTACATCCTCAACGAAGGCATACATTCATTACAACACTTGTTAAAATGTAACCACCTATAAGGTGTTTGTTTTTTTGATTGGAATAGCTTTCATTTTGGTAAATTTGACCTGCTTATGCTTCTAATTTAATAAGAAAAGTATTTCTGTTCTTTAAGACAATAAAATGTTTTGAAACTATTGTACATAATTCTTAACAGAAGATTCAGGGGAGACAGGGGGTTCTGGAAAAACAATTGTCATTGGAAGGTTTATTCAATAACATTCAACTTGCACTGTCATTGCGGAACACTTGAAAATGATGGCTCATTTATAAGGATTTAGGGAATATAAAAAAAATATATACTGAACTTTTACATAATGTTTTGGGGGGAAAAACATTCAATGAATCAAACAAGTTAAAAAATACAGAACTAATACCTTTTGTTTCAAAAGTATCAATGCAGTGCTCATTTCCACAAACTTCAAGTAAAACAAAGCTTTGCGCTACCAACTGCATCACATTTTGAGTAAAATACTGTCAACATCAGTACACAAGTATTAACATGGCAAAATAGACATGAAAAAAATCCTGTATACACATTCACGAGTTTAAATTGGGAAGCATGCCTCAAGGTCAAGTGTGCAAAATGCTTATGACCAATCAGTCTTACACAGTGTCGTGTGGTGAATGAGACTCATGATGACACAAAACCTGAACAGAATTGTTTGAAAGGACTTCAATCTACTACTCAAGAACAGATAGAGGACTTGGTCCTCGCCAGGTATTTCTTCTGATACTCTGCAAAGACAGAGCTATTGGACTCTGCAGCATGCACCTTTACGGGAAAAGGACTCCACGCACTCACTGCATATTGAAACACACCAATTGAATAACAAATAAATAAAACACTGTAGAAAAGAATGCTTTTAATTTACTTACATCTGCTCTTTTTATGGGGGTTATCCGTTGTATATTCAGACAAAGGTTTATCTGGAAGAAATGAAAATTTGTCAGTATAGAGAGGACAATGACTCCTTCCAACCACAACGCACCCTTTTAAAGCAAATATGTCTGGGTTATTTGTGGAAATTGTGACGAGCTGAAAAATGGAATGTTTCTCCATTAGATGTTGGAAGGTATAATAAATCTTCCTATGTTCCCATTCAAAAAGAGAAGTCGAGATTTTCCACAATCAAACGGGTCGAGATTTCACACTGTGCAAGCAATTTGTGACTATAATGAGACGAGATCATTATTTCACTATTATACTTTTTTTTTTTTTTTTCTAACGTGTGGTGTGCGGTGAGATTCCTTTAGGATTAAATGGTGTGTTAGGATCACATTCAAAAGTTGAGAAACGATTACAGTGGCCTACCTGAAGAATCCTCTGTGGTCGCTTTTGTGCCTGATGATTCATCCTCAAAGCTGAAGGTAGTGGGCAAAACGTTGAACTTCAAGACATTCTCCCGGATGGTCACATCAGCCTGATGTCCGCTTTCATTCTTTCTTTTATCGTGTTTCACAGATTGACTTTGTCGGGCAGCAAGATCCTTGTCATCCGTGCATTTTGTCTTTTCTTTATTTGTACTTAGTTTCATACCGCTTCCCAGCTTGATTTGACTTTGAGATAAGGTATTTCTTGAAGCGGAACCAAATGACTTTGGGCCACCGCTATAGAGTTTTTTCTTGCAATCAACCGTTGCAAAAATAACTTTCGGTGGTTTTAGTAGTCCGCTGTCATGATTATTTGATGCACGCTTTTCTTGTTGTGCAGATCCAAAGAGCACCAGTTTGACAGTTTTCTTAATTGACACCAAAGGTTCGTCATCAGACTCATTAATGTTATTTTTTGAAACATCGACTCCATGTGATTCCTCGTTTTTGCACATCAGCTTCTTCAGGTATGGAAAAATACTGTTGGGGTTGCTAAGCCTCTTCCGTTTTCTTTCATCGGTTTCATGTGTCCCAGCTATACTGTTATCTTTCTGACTTCCAGACTTTACACAGCATTGTATCTGTTGTTCAGTTTCCAAAGGTGACTTTGTCATACGTGAAGATGCTGTTGAAGCTTGTTTAACATGCTCATTGTTGGGTGACATAGGGGCCAGAATTGGATTTTCCGTCGAGGAATCACCGTCACTGGTGTGGCTTTCCCTTGACAGGCAACTTTCTGCAGGTTTGAGCTGGGCTTTGTAAGAATCCTCTTCACTGTCCTCAATGTCACTGGTGTGGCTTTCAGTTGAAGGGCAACTTTCTGCAGGTTCGGGCTGAGTTTTGTTAAAATCCTCTTCATTCTCATCAATGCGGTTGAGTAGGTCACAATTAGAGACACATTCTTTGTGGTCACTTATGATTGTGGCCTGGCTTCCTTTTGGCGGTGGCCCGTGTTGGTCATTTGTTTCCTCGTCGTCATTTAATTCAAAGGTCTCGCTGATGTCATTGCATATTTCCAGCCAACTTATTGTCGGAAGGCTGAAGGACATTTGCTCCTGACTTTTAGATGCCATGTCTCCTTCCGGTGTCTCTTGCAGGTCGGGTTCTATTGTAAACTGTGGACAGTTAGTTGCTTTTCGTTTCTTAGTGAAATCGCACAGTTCTTCCTTACACTGGCACTTATCATTCAAAGGTGTTTTGGAACCCAAAATGATTTCCTTCCACTTTGCAACACAGCAAAAATGTTTCAAGGGATCAGCGATTTTTGATCTGCTGGTAACATGATCTTCAAGTGGCTCATCTACCACAGCAATATCATTTGCAACTACTTCTGGTTCACTCATAATTTCAGTGTTTTGTGAAATCCCAACATAGCCTTGCTCATAGATAGCTTTTGCTTTTTCGGGTGACATAACCTGGATTTCAAAGTGGAGAGGGTCATTACATTCTTTGTCTTCTATGTCACTGTCAGGTCTGGGAACGTTACTCACATTTTGTGATGAAATGCTGGCGGCTCTTTTAACTGGATCCGGCTGGTTGAAAGGTACATATCTGTAAACATTGGGGCCAAACTCTTTGTCAATATCATCCAGCTGTTCGTTTAGATTCAACCATGATGACGTGTAGGGCTGTTCTGTGTAAACCTCGCCATCTTCCATATCACAATAGTTTTTCAGTTGATCAACAGACGAGGGGGCCACCTGTCTCACCACAACAGTGTCTTCTCTTACATATTTGGCACAAAATAGAACAACAGAATGCATCAAGGAAGGGAAAGCCCTCACAGAACAAGAAAAATGGTTGATGTTTCCACCCCAAAACCGGATTAATATATCTTTTCGTAAATCATCCTTAGGTGCACATACGGTCTCAGTTCCTCCACTCATAGAAACTATTTTTTTCCAAGTCCACTTAATTGTTGGGAGAGAGGACAGTTCAACGGTACAAGGTTTCGGATCAAGTGACATCTCCTTGTTGTTTGCCCCTGAGTCTTTTTCTGGAATTTCAAGTGTTACCGGCTGTGAAACACATGCTCCAACAGAGTGGTCTTTACGTAGCATGTTATCTGCATGTTTGGTAGCTGTAGGATGCATACTCTGCCCTTTACTTAGTGTGTCATCAGTGTGCCTGGGAGCTGATGTCTGCCTCCTCTGACATTTGTTGAACTGTGGCTGAGTTTTACTTTCCGTGGGACCCCTACCATCCTCTTTAGTAGTCTTCTTCTGTGTGTCTACTGTGGGTAAATTAACATTGTGTGTTACGGAACAGTTGATTGCAGACAATGGCTGCACCACAGCGATGACTTTAGAAGGAATGGATTTGTCATACAGTCTATTAGTTGGTGGTGTCTGTGCGCTATCACTCTCTGATCCTGCGTCCTGTAGCAACTGCACTAGTAGTGGATTTTTTTTTAAACACCATGCCGGTAAGTCTTTTGTAACCTGCCCTTCGTTTTGTTGTGTTGTAGTTTGTTGACAAGTGGCTCTTTGGATAGCTGTCACAATTACACGATGCATCGTCCCTGCTGTTGGGAGGAACATTGTTTTACTACCAGCCACGACAGTGGATGAAACTTGCTCTGTCGGCTGATTCAAACCGGAAACTTGCAAACTCGGACGGGTAGGTAGGGCACTTACATTAGATTGTTTGGGACTGCTGGAAACAACATTTCTATTCTGGGCAGAAAGATATGGTGCATTCTGGGTTCTGTTGACTGAAGCAACTGGAATGTTATGTGCAGTCCTTGAAACGTTGTGTCTGACTTGAGGTGGGGTTGTCGTAAAAGTGACCAATTGAGATTGGGTGAAGACTTGGTTAAAGACTTGATTTAACCTCTCATTATTCATGGTATTTTGAAGAGCAGGTGCAATGTTGTTACTCTCCTGTCCGGTTGATTTTGGATTGTAATGCCAGAAAAGGTGTCTCGTCCCATCTTGATAATGCACTGTTGACATTTGGTTGGTCCCATACTGAACTGATGAATGAGAATGATTGACAGCAATTTGATGTCCATTTAGATGGGATGGCTGTCTTCCTTGCACATTAGTAGGTGGGTTCTGCGGATTGACAGTTGGCTTCTGGTAGGCAAAACGCGACCCACAAGCTGTTTGACGAGAGCCGTCAGTGTGCCGGTTAGATGGACCGCCGCCATCAGAAGAAAACACATTCTGTTGTGGCTTTACTGCGTGAGGGGCAAGTTGGGCTTGACATTGTGTTGATGAGAGAGGTCCTCGGTATGGTCCACTTTGCCATGTCAGATACATTTTCCTGTGATTATCCTAGGGATTGAATCCAGGAGAAAAAACAAGAATTCACAATATAAGAATTCACAATATAAAGTTGTTGAGCACGTTGAGAATATGTAAATTGTAGGGTTGATTTCAACGTCTCCTCATTGGCACAAATTTTGAATTCGGCCGATTTATGACGAAATAATCAGCCTTGCATTTCACACAAACATTAGAAGAGACAAGATCTGTCTCATCCTCACAAGCACCAGGAGTTCTTTACACCAGCAATCCCCCACATTTTTAACACCACGTACCAGATTTTTGTCAGACAATATTTTCACGGATGGGTGTTTGACGACATCACGATTTTTGCGAAGAAAACGCCTGAAAGCAATTTCAGAAAAAACAAATCTAAAATCAATGAATCAGATAATCACCGACTGCACGTTGTTTTTAGAAGTTTCTTGGCAAATATCTTTTATGTTTGAAGTACAATTCTATCGCCGCAAAATAGACCAACTACGATCTTAAACATCAGCGAGCCAATCTGAACACCGAGTGGATGTGGTGCTGACACGGTAAATACAACAAAATAGAATTAAACATAAAAACAATGATATTGCGGTGCCGAAGGAAAGGAAACACAGCTATGTCGCAAAAAACTGTACTGAACATGCTTGTATAACAAGGAAGAGAAAGAACGCACATTACAGTCCCAACACCCTTTAATATTTAGTTTCATGGTGGAATTCTGTATGCAAACACTCCAACAACATAACCTGAGTAATGTTATGTTCACGTCATGATATGTAGGCGAGAATGCGGTCACATTTTTCAAAATAAGAGCTTGTCCAGACTCAGGTAAATAAAACAGAAATAATGCAAGTTATTTATGCTTTCTTGTGCAGCCTGTAACCAAATGATCCACGAACCCGTACCTGTCCGCGGCCCGTGGGTTGGAGACCACTGCTTTATACAACTTTACACCCCACGTTGGGCGCCACATGTCAAACCGGGCTTATTGCAGGACTTGTAGGGTCAGTCCTCACCAGCTTTTAAACTTTCCTTGGTCCGTATTCACTGTAACGAGGCACTCAGGGAGAGGAAAGTTTCCTAAGATGGTCTAGACAGACTTGTCCAACTACCTCAAGTTAGAGCACCAGGCCGTCTTAAAACTGAACAAGACAGAATTCAGTTTTCATTAATAAAGGCGGCACCATCTCGACAAAAGTGGTAGTGTTTTGCATGAAGCTCTAACCGGGCGAAGGGGACAAAGCATAAAATGGCTATTGAGAGGAATAAGTCAAGTGATCAAAAGGCCTTGTTCCAAATTTCGAATTTGTTCAAAAAGACGCCGTCAAGGGAAAGCCGAACGCCATAAACTGGTGTGAAAGAAATAATGATGGCTGCATTTGCGAAAACAAATCTGCCTATACGGAAGCTAACTGCAATAGCCACGGATGGATCGCCAGCCATGATCGGATCTGTGAACAGACTTGTGGGGCTGCGCAAAGCTAACAAAACATTTCCCGAGTTTTGGGATTCTCACTTAGGGTTTACAGATTATCTTGATCCTATGATTATGTTGGAATGTAACCTGTAATGATTAACCTAGCTTGTCCTGTCTTAACAAAAGTAGTAGAACAAAGTGCTAAGATCTTTTGAACTGATTGACTAGCTGCAGAGGGAGCAATCAAAGTTGTTTTGTTTACACAACTTCGTAAAAGACCCCCTGCTATGCTTTGATCAGCAGGCCAGGGGCTTCAACCCCATCCTGCCCACCCTCACCCCCACTCTGTTTCTCTCAATAAAAATGCTCCTGCAAGAGGCCCGAGTCAGACCTCATTTGATCATCGCTTTACGCACAGCAACGAATGACTCTCCACCTGCAGGTGTTTCAAAGGGCATACTGTCTCCCGTGTTGTTCTTGCACAAATAAGTTAGAGTGAGCACCACTCTAACACTCACTGCATCGTCCACTGGGAGCAACTCGTGTCTAAATCATTTAATTTAAACAACGTCACGAAGCCTGTGATGGAAATCGTCAATTGTGTGTGTGCGTGCGTGCGTGCGCAAGAGGAAAGGATGAGGTGATGTTCATGTGCATGATGTGGCTCTTTGTAGTAACACAGTGTAAAATGTGGCTCTTAGTCTCCGACTGGTTGGCCACCCCTGATCTGTACCTTCTAGCCACCATGACCCTTAACAAGGCGCATGAGCCAACGAGGAGGGTGAGAGCTGAGACGTGACACCGCCGTGCACAAAGGAAAAATGCAGCGGCGTGCAGAAAAAGTTGTGACAACGGCAATGAGCACTGATAGCACGGGGCGTGCACTCACTGAGGCTAGCTGCCGCCCACGTAGGAAAAAAGCACTGCCATCCAGGATTTAGGACAGCGGCAATGAGGACTAGCGCAGAGCGTGCCTCTGAGAAATGTGCGGATGCCCTCACGCTGGGCTGCGGGGGCGCGCCAACAATAGCAGAGCGGAACCGTGACACGTTTACAGTTTAAAATGTTTAAAAATACAATAAAGTGTTCAAAGTGTTTAAAATACAATAAACGTATTTAAATGTACAATAGAGTGTTTAAAAATAAAATGATAAAAGTCTTGCGCGGATGACTCATGGCCCAGCGCGAGGCCGTGTCAGCCTGGCCGGGACGCAATAGCAGAGATGAGCATTTTATTGTATAATAATTGTAAAACAAATAAAGGTTACTACTTTACGGATTTGGCCTATCACGGGTTCTTTTTTTAACGTAACCCACGCGAAAAACGAGGGTTCCCTATGATTCCACGGAACTTTTTTTTAATGACGAGAGAAATGAACAAGAAAACATAAATATTAAAGAGAGATCTTAGAATATATAAGAGAAGGAAGAAAAAAGCGAGAAGAAATATAGAAGAAGAAAAAAGGAAAGAACAGCATGTTCAACTCGCGGCGAACACACGTATTAAGGGAGCTTCTGTTACGAACACACGATCGATCTCCTTTGCAGGACGAGTTGCAAAGTGCGTATGTGAAATGCACAATGCGTATTCCTTGTTCTTTGGAGCACGTTGATGCACGTTCATATTCATTCGTACAAAAGGGAGATTGCGCCGCTGTCCCTAACAACCACCATAAAAGTTCAATTGGATAAATACAGGTGGCAAATCATATGTTTCCGATTCGACACTGATTGGAAAATAAATAAATAAACGCTTGACAATCACACGTCGTCTCTCATTCTATGGCGAAAAAGGACTTTGTCTACAGGCTTCCAAAGTTGCAAGTCCTTCCATCCGCTAATTCGACCAGAATTGCCACAAACTTTTCGACCACATGTGTTTGAAAAAAAGGGTGGGGGAGAATCAAGTAACATAAGCTTACCGTTTCCACAGGTCAAACGCTTGTACAAATAACGATTGTCACTTTTGAAGCAAAAATACATCCAGGAAGCTTGAAAAAGAATTGCCATCAGCATCCACAGCTTCTTCACTGGTCGCACGCAAGATAGTTCCTCTTTCCCTTCCGCTCCTGCTGTTTATTTTCACGTTTGTATGACGAGCTGGCGGGCGGATTGATACGAATGTCGACGCAACCCCGCACAAAGGGAGTCGATACCGGAATGATACTGCAACTGTTCTCAAGATTTATATTTGATGGGATTGATTAAAACAAATATAGAGTATAATATGGATCGTTATTAGATAGATAGATAGATAGATATCACCCCCCCCTCTCTCTTATCTTGGCTCATGTTTTTGCTTTTGTTATTTTGTTTATTCCATATTTTCCATTCTCCATTCTTCAGAATAACACATTATTCACTTTATGCATACTTCTGAATACTTACCGTTTTTTCCATGTATAATGCGCCCCCATGTATAATACGCACCCTAAAAATGGCATGTTGATGCTGGAAAAAAGCCTGTACCCCTGTATAATACACACCCAAATTTCGACTCCTACTTAAGTCCGTAAACGTAAAATTATTTCAGAAAAAAGATCATCTTTGGGAACAACCGGATGTTATTTTGCCGGTCAGTATCACTGCGCATGCGCTAGCAAACTCGATAGCGAAGAAATGTTTCGGATTTGTGTAGGGTACATTGTGACAGCAAACGAGCAGGTGATCGAGCAAGCGTCTGATACGAGAGCATTGTGTTCGTAAAGTCTGCTTTATTGTCAATCTCTTCACATGCCAAGACACACAAAGAAACCGAAATTACGTGTTGGAAAAATGTATATATATGTTATCATGCGTTCTCTTTTTGTTTTTTTATTACCATATTACGATAAATGTTTTACCGCTATATTAGTACGAATATATGCTTGTTGTTCTGCTTTGCTGTTCTTATGTTCACCACAGAAAACCACAGAAAAGGTGTGAGGTTATATCTTGGTCGGCGGGATGCAGCTGCAGAGAACACAATGCCCTGCAACAGCATTGTGTCTATCAATCATCTTTCTTGGTCGAGTGGCTGTCACCGCACCTCACACTCTCAAGCGATGGAGCAATAGGAGCGCCCCTGGTTCCTGCTGATGTGGTTGCTTGAACCCACTGAACTTGCTGAACTCTGTGTGCTTCTTCCTATATCGCCATATAAGTATATCATTTGCCGTTTTTTACGTTTACCAAAGCAGAAGCCTTTGCGCTTCCCCTTTCCCTTAGCGGTTTCTGCTACACTTGTGGGTAGGGCAAAAACCCCAAATAAAAAGAGCAAGGATGCAGACAGACTTTAGTGTAGTTCGGTCATTGTAACCTGTCTGTACTGCACTCCTTGCGCAAGCTGCGACTCAATATTCTGCCTCACTTGTGGTTTGTCTGCTGATGCTTTTCTCTTAACATTTATTCAGTCGGTGAATAAAAACCTGACATTACGTTTCCACTATCCCACGGTGACGATACATAGTACACGATAGACATACAAGTAAACGACACAAAATGAAAACAAGAAGGCACAAACAATAAATAATAAGAGTGATAATAAAGAAGACATAATAATATTAATAATAATATTATAAAGACATAATAAATAAACAAATAATACAATAAATAAGAGGAGCAAAACGGAGCAAGTGTGCATACAGCAGACAGTAAGCATAGCGCAAAAGTACAGGACGCTACGCAGAAAGTGGGAGAGAGTTCAGGATCCTAACAGCCTGGAATATGAAGCTGTTGGTGAGTCTGGTGGTGCGGGAGCGCAGGCTCCTGTACCTCTTCCCAGAGGGCAGAAGATCGAACAAAGCGTGAGCGGGGTGACTCACATCAGTCACAATCGTGGTCGCCTTGCGGGTGAGATGGGAGGTGTAAATGTCCTTCAAGGAGGGGAGTGAAGCACCAATAATCTTACCAGCCGTGTTTGAGTTTGAGTTTTTATTCACGCGATATTCAAGACATACAACATGGAACAACAAACAGTAATTCCGGATGCGTGAAAAGGTCACCCCAAGCAAGCTATTTAAAGCTTTTAATAGGGGGCCTGGTTTCCCATAAGTATCAGATATTGGCCAGATATCCTTACATTTTGGACAACATACAACAATAATAAACACACAACAAGGTACAGCACACAACAACCATACGACAAGCAATAGACAACCTCAGTATTCTGGTTACTCTGGATTTGATGTAAAGTACATTTGCAATTTATAAATTAACAACTAATATATTAACAACAGGACACGGGTGTTCATGCAATTTATAACCAGCACATTAAATATACATTGATAGGAGTTGATTTTTTAGATTTGCCTTGAAGATGGATATGGATTGCAACATTTTTAGTGTTTCATCAAGCTCATTCCAAATCTGTGGCCCTCTGCACACAATACTAAAGCTTGTAGATTTTAGTTTCCGTTTTTTCCCAATGATTAGATTTCTATTCCTGGTGGTGTGGGTGTGGCTGGGAGTACAGATTGTTTGTGCAGGTAAAGCCGTTTGATACTTGCTTGTGATTTAATAAACTTGACTTGACTAGAACTGATGGAGACTGAAACTGACCGAGAAAATCAATAAATGGTTGTTTTCTCTTCTTGTTTTCAGTGTGTAAAGAAATATCTGATGGTGCATAAACCTGACCCATACAAAAACATTTTTAAAATGGTTTATATCTATCTGTCTGGCATCGAACTATACAACACACTGATTTATTTTGTCCTCTCATATTCAACACTTTTCAGTAATATCACATTCCTCCTTTGAGCTTATCCCCCACCAATGTCTCCACTCCACCAAAGCAATAGGAAGGCCAGGGAGAGAAGAGCTGTCCCCAAAAGATCACCAAGAGCTGTGAGATAGGGTATAGAGTAACTGTCTGGATCTTTCCCCCTCCTCCACAAACAGTGCACCATACAATCAGCTATACACAGCAAAGAAAAGACCTGCAAAGCAGAAAAGATGAGAAAATGCATGAAAAAGGGACAATGTGTGCAAACTAAGCAGGAACACACATCCGACTGACTCACCTGAATTAAAGAAGCGGTCAAGAACGCAAATGTGAAGAGAGCACTTGGCATGGTATAGGACCCTTTGATCAGGTGAATGACGTATAAGAAAATCAGCTGACCAGGAATGACAATGAGAAGTAGCACCTTTGCAGATTTGTGATTTGGTTCTGAATCAAAATCAGTCATACAGTTATGCATGCATGCATCGTGAACATGAGACCCATTTATTAATTGCTGAACTCAATGATACTTACCTGAACCAAAGAAAGTGCTGCAGGGTTGGTGGCATCTTTTACGATCTTCAGGAACCTCTCCATGTGCAAAATTCATATGTAATTTTGTGGAAATGCGACTTGCTTGTATGGAGACAAGGTTACCTCCAATGCCTGCATAGTGAGAATAAAGAGAAACAAGTCATGAAGTTGCCAGCACAGTGTCATTGAATCAAGAGAGGCTGCCGAGGTGGAAGAGAGGAGTGAATCTAATGTATGTGCTTGATGTTGTTGCATGGAAAACACGGTAAGAGTATTCATTAAATAATGTATAGATAGATAGATAGATAGATAGATAGATAGATAGATAGATAGATAGATAGATAGATAGATAGATAGATAGATAGATAGATAGATAGATAGATAGATAGATAGATAGATAGATAGATAGATAGATAGATAGATAGATAGATAGATAGATAGATAGATAGATAGATAGATAGATAGATAGATAGATAGATAGATAGATAGATAGATAGATAGATAGATAGATAGATAGATAGATAGATAGATAGATAGATAGATAGATAGATAGATAGATAGATAGATAGATAATAAATTAGTTAAGAGTATATGATGTTGCTGTTGCTCCCTCTTCAATGTGGTAGCCATTATATTTGTTAGAACAATGTATATGTTATCATGCGTTCTCTAATCAATGCTTTACCGCAATATTACTGCAATACATGCTTGTGATTTAGGGCTATATAAATAAAGTTGACTTGATTTGACGATCTGCGTAATCCACCCAGATTACAGGGCAAATGTAAACAGTAAAAGTAGTGGTGAGTGCCCTTTTTACAATGAGGGTTTGAACTCTGCTGAGCTCTGATGGTGTTTATCCGGCAGTAGGACAAAATTATGTTTGAAGCTCACACCAGTGGGGCAGCCTTTTTTTTTCCCAGGCTGTAAATTTAAAGGTTGCATATATTTGCTTATGTCTAGACATCGTTTGATAAACTGCTCAGGTTCAGAGTTGTATTTGTTTTTCATCTTTGCAGCCTCCGACAGTCACATTATTTGTAACAATAAATAGCTCAAGGTCATTTTACAAGATCCTGAAAAACAGTGTATATAGTAAGCACGCAACTGGAAACATTGTGCATTGTTCAAAATTTACTTTCAACAAATAATTTTACCCCAGTGGGTAAAGTTTATCCTATTCTAAATGATAGTTTTCCCCACTCTACCTTCTTTGCAAGAACAACACTGGAGACAGTTTGCCCATTTTACGTTTGCAAGCAGAGAAAGTCATTGTTGGAAAATATATCAAATATTATCATTCGATTCTAAGTAAGTATGGAGGATCTTTGCTGTTGTGACAGTTGTACTTTGTGAGTAGAGTCTTGTGTTGTTTGAAACATTAACATCACCTTTTGAAACAATAACATCCTTGGTTGAACAATAACGTCAACTTTGTTTAACTAAAGTCACAGTCCGGTCAGTCCGGGCGTGGCCAGACTGTATAGGAAAGGCTCGATTCGAGCCACACACATTCTGTGTGTCTGGCTCTACTCTTTTGCAAAAGTCGTTGGCCAATGAAGACAATTCTCTGCCTCTGATCAAGTTCTTTGTGTAATTGTTGATGAACCCAACCGTCATCATCACCCTTGTGTGACGCAAGTATGCCTGAAAGCACTCTAGCTTTCACCTTTTGCAAGATAAATTTTGTTGACAGGAAGCAGGCGGAGGGTGAATAGGTCTCGGGGGTCAGCTCTACAAACTGGTTGATTAATGCAGAAGGCCTTAGCTCTTGGTTCTACGAGGTTGTGGAAACATACTTTGTGGAGCATTTTTAGATAACTAACTAAGCAAGAATGCTTCCACATCTTTTGGAAAGTCTCAACAACTGAAGGGAATGTGGAAAGTTTCAACGAGTCAAGGGAAGGTGGAACGTTTTAACAGAGTTAATGATTCTTGTCAACATTTCAATATGATCAAAATAAATTGTCAACCCTAACACCAAATTCTCTGTAGTGATCGATACATACAAAAATATGAATAATATTCTAAAATACAGAAATATGCATGAAGACTAGAGCAGTCTTGTCAGTGCAGACAAATACGTAACTCCACCAGGCCCTGAATCTTCTCACATTGTGTCAAGATGGAATTGGGTGGGAGTCAGGGGTTTGATTGAGGTAGGTGGGAGTGGGGTTTCAAAGTGTTCTTTGTATATAACCTGAAGAATGTTTGCATTTAAATCATTAACCACCCCCTTATCACTCTTTGCTTGGGCAGAAGGGGGGGAGGACTAGTCAAGTCAAGTCAAGTTTATTTGTATAGCCCTAAATCACAAGCAGTCTCAAAGGGCTTCACATAGACAGAAATTGACAATTATTCTCAAAGCATCCCCTGATCTTAAGCTCCCAAAGGAGCCTTTGATTCTTTAATTTTTGAATAAATGCAGCCCTTTTTACACTGAGTAGGTGACGCTATACCAAAAACTAATACGATTGATTAAAGTACATATGCACAAACTTGTTTATTGAAAAAAAAATGGGAAAGGGTAGTGGAAAGCTGGAATTCCTGAAGGACAGAGGCAGCAAAGAAGAGGAATCAAGGAAGCAGGACAGCAGACGCCGGGACACGGCTGGTGGCTCATGGGACAAGAGCAAGCAGACGAGCAGAGAGACAAGAAGATGGGACAAAAGGCAGACGAGACGGGGTCGAGACAAACGAGCTAGGTGGAGACGCGGTCATAAACAGGCAATATGTCAGGCCGCAGGAATGTTTGGTCAGTCGGGCAGCAGAAAAGCAAGACCAGCTATTGACAGTCAACGAGAGCAGGTGCAGGAAGCATTGGTTTGTACAAACGTCCTTGCTTAGCTTGTTGTCCAAATATGCTTAACCAATAAGACAAAGGGATAAAGAGACTAAATTAGTTTGCTCAGGCCCCCCCAAAATCTGTTCACAACTCAACCCCACCCTGCTTTCTTACAATAAAAAGGCTCTTGCACGACACAAAAGTCGGAGTAGCTTTGAGACACATGTGTATGTGTTTCACAAGTTGTGATGGCTCTCCCCGTTTTGCAAATGTAAAACGGCCAAACTTTCTCTCGTGGTTCTTGGGAAAGGTAGAAAGGCTTTTAAATTGAAATCGTTAGGTTTTTAAAATTCCGGATATGAGATTGGGTTACCACTTTCTAATTTAGCATCCTCTGTATGTGCAGCTTTCTCAAACAATGATTTGAAACAATGATAAAAATGACCTAGGAGAAAAACCTCACATGAGATAACACCACATGTGGCCTAAAATGACCAAGGAGAAAAACCTCACATAACACCACATGTGGCCCTTTTGCTGATTGCTATCTGGACCCTTGACGATAACGAAATCATTAGGCTTTTAAAATTCCGAATATGCGATTGGGTTACCACCTTCTAATTTAGCATGCTCTTGTACTATTGTAGTACAGAAAATAACTGTATACGCAGCGTTCTCAAACAATGATTTCAC
The DNA here is from genome assembly GCF_033458585.1 of Syngnathus typhle. NCBI lineage: Eukaryota > Metazoa > Chordata > Actinopteri > Syngnathiformes > Syngnathidae > Syngnathus > Syngnathus typhle. Next base: position 9,609,719 of record NC_083744.1, read on the forward strand.
ATTGTTTTCTCCCTCCTTCTGTTTTATTCCTGTGGTGAGTGACATGACTATAATGCGTTTTATTTATGGTAGAAAGTAACAAGCAGACATGATGTCGATTTGTGTCATGACATTGTTTCAATCGAGATGTGCTCGAGTAGCTCTATCCTTTGAGGCATGTAAATGGGTTCATCTGATTGTTTCAGGTACGCAAATTCTGACCCTCATCGAAATATCGACTGCAAGGTGCCACCAGATCTATTTAATACTTGCAATTAACAGCTGCCAATCAAACTTCTTTTGCATCAATCTCCTTATCAGACCATCAATCAAATTGATATTCTCATGCTCTACTTACCATTGATAACTGGAGCATAAAGTATAATTCCAGCCAAGTTTGGATCCGACACAGTCTTATCCAGTATAAGCCCCCCCATACTAAAAAAGAAAAAAAACATGTATTTTTGTTGACAGATAGCAAAATCAATGTGTAAATCTCAATAAATTTGAATGTCATAATAATTTCACCAGCTAAAACTACAGATTTATTTCAGGCCAATTCCTACGTCGATAATATCTAATGTAAAATGATTCGGACTGTTTCCACTGCTCTATGCAGAGTATCTACCCTAGCAAAGTCCATATGTGAGCTGGTGCCATCCTCAAAGACCCCAGTCACCCCCAGCACCATTCACACTGACATTTCTTCTCTCAGACTGGAGAACTGAAATGCAGGATTAGCACAATGAAAAGCTTTCAGTCCTACTGTCATTTAACTGCATGTTCTCCTGACTCAAGACTCGAGTCAGCAATCAGTATCCTGATTGTGCAGGCAAAAAAAAATTAAAAATCCTCTACAGTTCTTATAAGTGCTTGAATATTATTTTGCAAAAGAAAACGTTTGTTAGATGTCAAATTTTGATTTTCCAGTATTCATGCAAGTTGAGTAAAACCAAAGGCAATACCTGCTAATGACCATTGCTGTTATGATTGGTTCCCACCCAGTACGGAGGAGAAGCTGACTCGCAGGGTGTTTGGAGGAGATCACAATCCACAGAGGTATCAGGCCCAACAAAAACAGATCCAAGAGATACAGCACATATGAATACAAGTCTGTCAAGAGAAAGTGTGTAAACGTAGGTTAGGATTTACTCCACAGTTGCCCTGGAAAATGGTGGACTAGTGTGGTGTCTGGACATGTCCCTGGCCATGCATCAAGTAGTATATCATTCATTCTTGTGGTTGCATTAAAAGTAAAAAAAATATATAGTGACCTCTTTTGTTGCTTTAAGTTCTTGACACATTTTATTCATGTTTATTTAACGTATGTTAAAATGAAAATTATATTTTAATTTATAAATTTTGTTGTGCATGACTTTTGAGCTGTTTGCATTGGAGATTCCAGCCAAAGAGGAACCCCAACAGTTGGGGCAACAGCTGGCACACAGTTGCTGTCCTGCTTGAGGAACAATCTATTTTTGGTGTAAAGTTAGTTGAACAGCGTTGCTGCTGCTGCAACTTCCCCCACCTTTTAGTGCAGCAACACCTGTTTCCATGTTTATTAAGTGTCTGATGGTGCTTAAACCTGACACTTACCTATGAAGGAGTAGAACCACTGACTGAAGCAAGCTAATAAGGCCAGCGTGATGAGGTCTCCAAAGCTGGCTGCCATGGGTGTGGCAACATTGTCAGGGTTGATCCCAGTCCGCTTTGAGACGATAATCACTCCCACCATTATAATACCTAGACACAGTTGTAAATGGACTATGTTTTCATTTTATGAATGGATGGACGGATAGTTGAACGGGAGGGAGGGAGGTAGAGAGAGAGAGAGAGAGAGAGAGAGGAAGGGAGGGAGAAAGAGAGAAAGAGGAGGGGATGCATGGATGGATGCATTAACAAATGCAAGGATGGGTGTATTGATGGAGCAATATTTGTAGATATTGGGGCTTTGCACTTACACTATCTAGCTTATATTGAGGCTTGATATTTTAAAAACAATACGTTGTAACATCTTCCAAGTTTAACATGAGATGGGGACTGTACACATAATCACACGTACACACAAGTGGTGATTCTTTTGGACAGAAAGAAGGGGAAAAGAGCATCTGTTCAATTTGAACAATGCATACTGTATTTAGATAAAAATGCCTAACACCAGTCAGACAGAAAACAATTTTGTAATCCAAAATTTACCTTGCAGCAGTGAGGCCACAAATGTGGTACAAACACTGGTTGAACACAGAAGGATAACATGATTGAATGGAAGCCTTCCATCCGCAATCCAGCCCAACACAATAGCCATCAGGGAGGCGAGAAGACCCAGGATAGTTGATTGTAGCTGTAGGATAAGTAGTATTAGTAAATAGTAACTATGGTGAAATACTACAATAGTTGGTTGTTAGTTTGCGGATGATGCATATGATTTTTTAATAGGGTTTTAGAATGAACCTGCTTGACTGCCAGGTTTCCAATGATCAGCATCCATTTTTCACTTGCAACTTCCATTTTTCCTGCATTTACCTGAAATGCAAACATGTTTATATACATACATTAAATATTAAATGATGACTTGTGACAAAATATAAATGATGAGCAGGTTTTAAAATACAGCATTTTTGTAGTTTTAGAAATGTATGTATTTGAAAAAATGCACAACAATAATAAAAAACTGAATTCTTATAAAAGATTGACTAAAAGCAGTCATTAGTCATGGGCCTGTGAAATAATTTGAACTGCAACTGACAACAGTTCGGCGGCGCACACGCGGCATTGTTTACATAAAGGACGATCGATGGATTTAAGGATTTAGAGTGACACAGATGGTTTGATAAAGGTGTTATTTATGGTATACTTATTTGGATAGCTGTCAATGTTACGTCAGGCCCGTTCTCAGTTCTTCGTTTGTGTTTATGTCACATCTAGCTTGTTGTTGCACGTTCTTGTCTGTGTTGGATTTTGTCAAATAAATTTGCCCCAAAAGTGCGACTTATACTCCAGTGCGACTTATATATGGTTTTTTTCCCCTTTATTGTGCATTTTATGGCTAGTGCGACTTATACTCCGGTGCGACTTATCGTCCGAAAAATATGGTAAGTCGTTATCATGTAGTATGTATGTTTGTGCATGTTTGTGTTCCCACACTCACCGCTGTTGACAGTCGAGAGGCGAGAGTCATTTCCAGGTTTCCTTTCATGCCCAGTACAACAGGAAGCAAAATGAAGATCTCTGTGATGTCTTGGAATACATCCCAACTCTACCATAGAAATGGAAAAAAGGAAGAAAAGTGCTGATTCAAAAGCTAACTGTTGTAACCCATGATACTTTGTGAGACTATTTTGTTTGTTTTTTTGTTTGTAATGGTCTCTTTGTCTGTATGTATGTATGTACTATGTATGTATGTATGTATGTATGTATGTATGTATGTATGTATGTATGTATGTATGTATGTATGTATGTATGTATGTATGTATGTATGTATGTATGTATGTATGTATGTATGTATGTATGTATGTATGTATGTATGTATGTATGTATGTATGTATGTATGTATGTATGTATGTATGTATGTATGTTTCTTCGTTTGTTTTGACAAATTGATCTCAGTGAAGGAAACTTATTACCCTGGCTATTCTTTCATTCGTAAGGTAAGACAAATGTCAGTCGCACTTAGGACATCATACAATCTTGCAAGAAGAGAATTAGAATTATTCCCCTAATTTATTTATTTGTTTTATTTTCATGGTGTGTTAATAAACTGTTCAAGCTAGGTCACCATACTCAGATTGATTAAGAAACTCTTAATGTTCACTTGTAACACCAGTTGAATTCACTTGTTTTGGGGAAAATGAGCAAAGATCTGGAGTAAAAGTTGGTTCTTTATTTGCAAGATCTTGGGTTGTTTAAAAGAAAAGGTCTTGTTCCTCGTAAAAAGCATCTTCACTTCTTCGCTGGGGGAAGAGCCCCTCTAGCTGCCTGAATGGCCCTTTTATAGGCTCGTCTGCTCCCGCTTCTGGCATTACCTCATTGTGGAATGGGTGCATGACCTTATCCTACTTCCTTTATGCCTGCTGGGAACCACAGATTGCCTTAGCAGCATCGGTCAAGACAATTAACAGCTGTGTCGGGTCTCACTCTTTCCCACCAACCGTTTCCAACCAACCGTTTTCCACCAACAGTATAGCAACTAACCCCTGGTGTCCATTCCCAAACACATTACATAAATAAACACACTTTTCCATGTTGAGTACATACAACATACGTGCAGGATATTGGGATTTATTTCAGGAATGTATAGGTAGTTACCGGCGACAGAACATAGAATGGCCAGTTGGTTGTGACCAGAAAAGAATGAGAGGCTGACTGTATAGGGCTGCAGAACAAATAAGCGTTCATTATTGACGATCCATGTCGAGCACATAAGTCCAAAAGTAGAACACCGCTCGGGTTCAGATCGGGGGGGTTCCTCCCAATCACGCCCTTCCAGATCTCACTGTCATTGCCCACGTGAGCATTGAAGTCACCCAGTAGAACGATGGAGTCCCCAGAAGGAGCGCTCTCCAGCACTTCTTCTAAGGACCCCAAAAAGGGTGGGTACTCTGAGCTGCTGTTCGGTGCATAGGCACAAACAACAGTCAGGACCCGTCCCCCCACCCGAAGGCGGAAGGAAAGCTACCCTCTCGTGAACCCTAATGTACAGGCGCCCAGCCGGGGGCCAATATGTATACCCACACCTGCTGGACGCCTCTCACCTCCAACTCCAGAGCGGAAGAGAGTCCACCGCCGCTCGAGAGGGGTTGTACGGGAACCCAAACTGTGTGTGGAGGCAAGTCCGACTATGTCTACTCGGAACTTTTCTGCCTCACACACCGGCTCGGGCACCTTTCCAGCCAGAGAGGTGACATTCCAAGTCCCAAGAGACAGCTTCTGCAGCCAGGGATCGGACCCCCAAGGTCCGCGCCCTTGGGCGCCGCCCAGCTCACTATGCACCCAACCCCTTTGGCAGCGGGGTGAGCCCATGGGAAGGGGGACCCACGTTCTCCTTTCGGGCTGTGTAAACAACAAAGATGGCTGATTTGAATAAATTGTAGATGCAAGATTCCCTTTGTTGTATAATTTCACACTTAATGATTGAAGCAAGCACTCTAGAATCCTTGGATTTTTTAAAATGAAACTGACCCGTGTTTGGGTCACAACCCGTCACTTGAGAACGATTAAATGACTTGGCATTTTCTTTACCTGAACCATGTCAAGAAGCAGACCAGCAGAGATAGTTCCCAGCCCAGCCAGCAGGAACGACACCAGTATCTGCAACACTAAGGACCAGACTGACTCGGGGCGTACCTCTGTACTACCACGAGAGATCTTTGCCTCCTGAGACCCAATGAATCTTGTCCCACTGGGCAGTAGTGGGTCGGTCTCAGTGTAGTCCTGTGGTTCGTAATTGACATTGACGGGTGAAATAATCAATCTCGGGGTGAGATAGTTGGGTCCTGGAGAGTGTTGTGGTAGGACACGGTTCTGGGTGGATCTTTTCTCCTCAGACCCACTTGTCTGGACACCCTTTGACTCTGGGAATACCATATTGTCAAGTAGGACTCTGGCAGAAAGGAATCCTGCTCCACATGCCCTAAACAAACATAAACACATTAAGTTACAGAACCCCATCCATCCAAAAATTGCAAAGCATTAGCAACTAAGTTTTTGAGCTGGAATTTGAAAATGGGATGAAGCTGTAAACGCATGCCTAAGAAAATGTCACCCCGACCCAACAGGTTGGGGCTGGAGTGAGACAGTCATGTGAATACAGGAGATGGCCCAAAATTCAACTATAAATGGAGAGTCGGGTCAATTACGTTCAATAAGTGCGGATTTGACACCACCAATAAATCATAACCTTAGTTTTTAACACATTGTTCTGTGATGCAAATATTTCAATTGCTACAAATGTTTACTACAATAAATATTTATACTTTTGGACATATGTTGATTTGTACAGTGTGTATGTGCACATATTTTATGGTTAATGAAAAAAAAGTGTGTGTGTGTGTCCGTGCGTGCGTGCGTGCGAAGAACGCATGCTTTAGGTTTGTATAGGCCGACACATTAATGTTCGCTCGAAATCAGAATATAAAAAAAAACAGTTACGATAGATGAAAATATTTATTTAGACCTTACCTTCAATGTTTAGGAATTCCGCAGACAACAGCTTCTCACGCTGCACTGCAATCCGTGGCCCTACCTTGTCCCATCATCCTCTGAATGATGTATTGTGCCTCCACACTGAGTTAAGTGTGACATCGTCCCACCCCATGACCAGACCAAATCATATAGCAAGCATGCCCACCATTTTTGACGCATGATTGTTAGATGAGTGTGCGGTCTGTTCCAGATGCATTACTGGACTGCATAACCACCACAAATGAATAAATGTATTATTCACATATGCTAAACTGATGCTGTTGTTCAAGCAGGCAGACAAATTGGGAGAAAAAAAAAAGTGCAAAACAAAAGCTTTGCACGTGTTTATCCACTGTAACCTTACCGTTTGCGACAACAGGTTGTTGAATAAAGTAATAAGAATTTTCAAGGAAGGCCCTGCTATAGCTTCAGTAGCACTATTTATGTAGCACTGTTTATAATTCCCCCTCTCACCCTCCGCGGGTGGTCTCCCACTCCAAGCTCGGGTCCTCTACCAGCTTGAGGGTTCTGCGCAGTATTTTGGCTAGCACTGCACTCTTCTGGACTGAGATGTCTGATGTTATTCCTGCAGTTCCTCCAGGTTGGGGGTCACTGCCCCAAGTGCCCCGATGACCACGGGCACCACCAAGGCTTTCACTTTCCAGGCCATGTCAAGTTCTTCTTTGAGGCCCTGGTAGTTTTCTAGCTTCTCAAGTTCTTTTCTCCTGATGTTGCCATCGCTATATCCATTACAACGGTCTTCTTCTGCTGTTTGTCCACCATCACAATGTCCAGTTTATTCGCCATCCCCATCTTGTCAGCCTGAATCTGGAAGTCCCACACGACTTTGGCTCGCTTGTTCACTGCCACCTTAGGGGGTGCTTCCCACTTTGAACTTGGGGCTTCCAGTCCATATTTTGCGCAGATGTTCCCGTACAGTAGGCCAGGATTTTGGTTATGACATTCCATGTATGCTTTCCCTGCTAGAATCCTACACCCTGCTGTTATGTGGTGGACGGTCGGCGGAGCCATTTTGCACAGTCTACATGTTGTCTGGTTCTTGCCTGGTGTGGTAGATGTTGGCCTCTATTGCACTGGTGGTCAAAGTCTGTTACTGTGCAGCCATGATGGTAACACAAGCTACTTTCCCTCTGACCACGTCAGCCATTCAACCTCTTTCCTTGATGTACTGCACATTATTCTTGGCTGTTACCCGAATAGTGGTACTCACACTCAGTTGTCTTCCACCTCCTTCTTTACGGCTAGGGTACAGTGTCAGGGTGCTGAACCTAGGGTGGAACCCTCCGTGCATGGTTAGGAGTTTCCATGTCTTGACAACTGTGATCTGCGTCGCTTTCCTTTTGTCTTATTCAGCCCTGCATTTGCTCTTGGGGCTGTGTTGAGTGTGTTAGGTCTTGCCCACAGACCCACACTGGATGATGGTATGGCTCCGCCCCGACCAGGTCTCGAACCCGGGTCCCGTTCGTTGATAGTCTGGCGACTATCCTACTGAGCTATCCAGCCGACAATATATATATTGACGTTATGTGCTGTTCAGCTTCCTTTTCTTCGGTCGAGCCCTATATAATTAATGACTGACTTTATATATATAATTATATAAAAACAATTTTGTGACCCCAAACTTTTGAACGGTAGTGTGTGTGTGTGTGTGTGTGTGTGTGTGTGTGTGTGTGTGTGTGTGTGTGTGTGTGTGTGTGTATATATATATATATATATATATTCTTTTTCTTTTTTTTTCTTCACTTTTTAGATATGTAAAACGTTTTGTGATAAGATTTTTTGTGGAAAGTGGGGAAATAATATTGGGAATCTATTCTTATATAAGCATGTTGATGTCCGCTTGTCTATGAACTTTCGGACTTCATTTCCCAAGAACGCTTGCGGCACTTTTCGAAAGCACAAGACCCGTCATGGCTTTTTGCAGCACTATATTTTAAAAATAGTGTTTGGATTGCATATTTTCCTGTGAAATGGCAGTGGAAACTCTTGCACCTGATTGGGAATTTGACTGTTTTGACGACGGTTCACAGAGTGAGTTAATGCAATTCGGTCGATTGTTTTTCAAGTGACTGCATCATCTTACAGCAGCTAGCAAGTTAGCCTTAAATAGCTTCGTTTCTTTGATTATGGAATGCAATTGTGCCGAACAGTTCATCAAACTGAAACCCACGTTGCTTTGATTTACTGTCATCTATGCTTACTTATAACAGTCAACAATAATAGACTATAAGCTAACGCTCCGTCCAAACATCACAGCTGACAGATTGTTAAATACCCGAGGTAAAGAAAGTACTTCCGTATTATGCATACTACCGATCACAGTTTAAGATACACTTGCATCATTTAATGAGTCCCCATCACAAGTTCCGAATGGAATCGGTATCAAATTATAATGCTGCGTCGCGTGGCATTCATAAAACGACGAACCCTCGGACTTGCCTTGTCGAAGTACTGATAAAAGATCCCTCCCAACAGAAATACATACAGAAGTTCAACTCAAGAATTATGCCAAATTTTTGGAAGAGTACACAGCTCAGCTGAGGGGCATTGAGGAGGCTCTCGATGACTCAATTGGAGATGTTTGGGACTTCACGCTGGACCCCATTGCCCTGAAAGTAAGGAAACCACAATCATTGTGAATAGTAACAATTAGCAAAGCAAAAAGTGGCACAGAAGTTAGCTTTAGCAAACTGAAGCAATTGATACCACTTGTTTATAAAATTTGGAATGTTCCTGATCGATGGCCAGAGCAGCTGAAAGTACTGAAATGTCACTCCTATTTCCACCATTTGTGATGTTTAGCATCTTTATGTTTGGAGGAAATGGGTGGAAACATGCATGTCAGAGAATACGTTCCCAACTATGTTTTGGAATTGTTTTGCTGGGGAAGGGACTGATATACTTGACAAAACAGATCAATCAGGAAATACAGGCACAAATGGCTCATCCAAATGGACAGTGGTCCAAAGCATACTGCCAAATTGGTCACACAGGCCATTACAATGCCCCGATGTTAATTATTTTGAAAAATTATGAGCAGATCTGAAAGGCATCTGTGAGCAAGGTGGCCTTACCCTGGCTTAAGTTACATCAGTTCTGTCAGGATGAATCCTCTAAACTTCCTTCCAAATATTGTAATGAAATGTATGAAGAAATCTGCCATGCAATAAAGTAATGAAAACTAAAAAAATAAAGTTGAAAAAACTCTCATTATTCTGTCATTTAGTTATTTCACCAATATTTTGTATTTCAGCTCATCCCACGTGAGCAGTCTTCCTTGTTGGAGTTGATTAAAACAGACAATAAGGTAAAGATTAAAAAAAAAAAAAAAAAACGCACATTGATCTATTTCAGTGATCATTAAAAGATCAGATCTGAAATGTTTTTCTTTTCATGTTGATTTGCAGGTCCTTAATAAAGTCATCACAGTATATGCTGCTCTGTGTAGTGAGGTGAAGAATCTCAAGTATGAGGTAAGCATGTAACTGCTCAGTTTCAAATCTGCTTGTGTTCTGTGGCTGCCACAGTATCTCATTTCATTGCTCATTGTTTTCTGTGTGCTATTATATAGTGTACTGCACATAATGAAACTAGAATCATTGCACTGGTCATGTTCCCTCACAGGCAGAAAACAAGTTCTACAATGGTTTATTGTACTATGGCGAGGGAGGTAATCTGCCAGTCATCTACTCCTTTTTTTCCTTACCAATATAATATTGCTCATTGTTTCAGTCTGGATTAATAAGACTCATGCATCCCCTTTTAACAGTGTCTGACCTTAGCGTTGTTGAAGGCGAGTGCCAAATTCAGATGGGCAGATTCATCTCCTTCTTACAGGTAGCGAATGAAGGAATTTGTTTAATAAATAACAAAATAGTAGTGTCTTATTTACAGCACAAAAAGAATTGACTCATAATTGTCTATCAGGAACTGTCCTGTTTTGTGTCAAGATGTTATGAAGTGGTTGTCAACATTGTTCATCAGCTGGGCGCCCTCTACAACAGCAACAAGTAAGTTAACATAAGTCACGTGAAGAACAGATGGAAATGTTGATATATTCATGCTTTACTCACACTCCCCATTAATTTTCTGTAGCATGTGGAATGTTAACTGTAAAACTGTTAGAGCGGGGCTCACTCTCAAGAACCACACGGGAGACAGTATGCCTTTTGCACACTTGCAAGTGGAGAAATCGTTCATCACTGTGCATACAGCGATGTTCGGACAAAGTCTGACTTTGGATTCTTGCGCGAGCCTATTTATTGAGAGAAGCAGGGTGGGGGTGAGAGTGGAAAGGTTTGGTGAACCCCTGGCCTCTGGTCAAGTCAGAGCAGGGGGTGTTTTACGATGTTGTGTAAAGAGAACGACTTTGATTGCTTCCTCTGCATCAGTTCAAAGGATCTTAGCACTTTGTTCTTGTTAAGACAGGACAAGGTTGGTTAATTTTACAGGTTACATTCCAACATAATCATAGGATCAAACTAATCTATCAACCCTAACCAAAACTAAGCAGTTGACTGATAAATTTATATTGGAGCAGGAATGGAATTATCTTTGCACTGTCCAGCTCATTCATAAAGCCTGACCTTTGTACCCGTAACTAACTGACCAGTAATCTAATATTTCAGGGCTGCAACTAAAATTATTGATTCATCGGGTGTCCATTTCCAGGTAAGCCTTCACATATCACCTGTGGTATTTTTGGAGGAATTTCCCTCTGTATTCTTTTTCCGTCCGCAGATAGTTTATGAACATCTTGGTGATTTATTAGTGGTTCTACTTACCCTTGATGAAATCATGGAAAATCACGGGACACTCAAAGATCACTGGAAGATGTATAAGAGGTAAGCCACGGTAGTTTAATTTACGGAACAATTGATTCGTAATTCACATTTTGGCATACATTTATTGCAATAATTTGGTTGCAGGTTATTGAAGTCTGTGCACCACAATCCTGGGAAATTTTCAATTGCCGAAGAGAAACTGAAACCATTTGAGAAGCTCTTGCTCAAACTTGAAGGACAGTTGCTCGATGGCATGATACTGCAGGTAACTTCCTTTTAAATAGCAAATAATCAAACCATTAACCAATTAATCAAGCCTGACCAATGCTGTCTCGCACAATGCAACAGGCATGCGTTGACCAGAGGTTTGACGATCCTACCAAAGGAGTAACTATAACCAAAAATGCCTCTTTTGCCGAGGAGTTTGCCTTCAATATACGGACCATCTTCTCCAATGTGGAGTCCAAGATTGGTCAGGTTTAAGTCATGTGATATTTGTTCACCAAACGTTGTTCTAACGTAATTATGAGTGATTTGCGTCTGTGTGGTTTACAGGGGAACCATCAGAAATTGATCAGAGAGATAAATACGCTGGAGTGTGTGCTCTCTTTGTGCTTCACTTTTACATCTTTAGAACTGTAGACAAAAAGCTCTACAAATCACTCCTAGATGTCTATAAAAAGGTATTCAGAAAAGTCCCGCTGGATTGATCACTTCTTATTCCATTGACACAGCTTGTTGAAGCTTTCGTGTTTGTACTTCAGGTTCCAGCTGTCACTCTGACTGCCAACATCATCTGGTTCCCCGACACATTCCTGCTTAGCAAGGTTCCCGCTGCAGCTAAAATGATAGACAAGAGAAGTATTCAAGCCATCCGAGTGCATCGAGACACCTTCCTTCAGCAAAGAGCCCAGACACTGTTGAAGTAAGTCATCTGTGTCCTTTTTTTTGTTGTTGTTAGAAGGTCAGCAACAATTGCAGGTTTGGTAACATGATGTCGGCCTGTCTTCAGGGATGTTCAGTCGTACTATGTGTTTGTAACGTCATGGATGATGAAGATGGAGTCTATTCTGTGCAAGGAGCAAAAGACTGACAAGATGGCTGAAGACCTTAACAGCAGGTGTAATGTATTTGTTCAGGTAAAACAAATCGAGATGACTTCATTGACCCGTCCAAATCTTTTTTTTTTTTCTGTGACAACTTACTTGGTGTTTCCTTTCACACAAAGGGTGTCCTATTTGCATACAGCATCGGTACCATTATCAAGACCACCATGAACATGTACATGTCCATGCAGCGGCCCATGACCAAGACCTCTGTCAAGGCGCTGTGCCGATTAGTGGAATTGTTAAAGGTGCGTTACCATGGAGGCTGTCAGGACTTGGCAGACGTACTGATCTTGTGTCATGTCACTGCCCCTCAAGGCTGTGGAGCACACGTTTCACAGACGGTCGATGGTCGTCGCCGATTCTGTCTCTCATATCACTCAGCAGCTGCAGTCGCAGGCTCTCAACGCTATCTGTGTTGCCAAGGTAACGCACACGCTATATGGGATCACATGACATTTCGCTCCTTGTGTATCTCCCCTCCAGTCACTTGTTATTGCTGCATTGTGGTTGGAGACTCCAGTAGTGTAATGGTGGGACAGTGGTAGCATTTTAACAAATCTCTGCAATTTGAAACCGTTCCTGGCTTTGCTAAAAACACATGTTGGTCATTGTTGGGAAACATGTCAAATGATGCAAGTATGGAAGATTTTGACCTTGTGCTCATGACTCGGGAACGTGTGACTGGCTCAGGAGCATATGACTGGAGTCATGAGTCTCTTTAAACCAGTGGTCCCTGACCTTTTTTACGCCACAGACCAGTTGCGTGTCAGAAATATTTTCGCGGACCGGCCTTTATTTAAATAAATGATCTATTTATATAAATGAATAATACATTTATAATAAATATATAAATACGATGAAATAAAATGATACGACTGGCATGAAAACAAGTATAAACGACAAAAAGATAAAACTCACCATTACGTTGAATTAGTGGGAGCACTGAGCTTGTTTCTCAGAAACGAGGCGGTCCCATCTAGGCGTAATCGGAGACAAGGACACCCGAAGTGGTCAAGGTTTGTCTTTTAATGCAGGACGCTTGGTCTCCATGTGCCAAAGCAGTTTTACTAACAAGGCACCTTCATTGCCTCCTTAGCTAGCCTGAGTGGGCTTGGCGCGTCAGTCACCGGTGGCGATAAATCCATATTTTAAGTAGGACTCCAGAAATTTTCTTTTAAATGCAGCTTTCTTTATTTTAGAAGTCGTAGCCTCTTCTTCCGTCTCCTCATTGGGCTTTTTTCCCTTTCCAAAGAAGCCTTCCAAACATCTATGTTTCTTGCTAATTTTTGCTTGCTTCGCGGGCTCGACTGACGTGGCATGTCACGTGACCGAGACAATTATATTTTTCAAAAAAATTTGTATTCATTTTTGCTAGGTTTGCGGGCTCGACTGGGGAAACATGTCACGTGACCGGGATGAGCGTCTTGACCTGAACTATTTGATTGTCAATAAAAAATAAATAGATAAGTAAAAACTTTTCCCTGTGCGGCTTGGCGGCCCCGTACCAAGTGACCCACGGACCGGTGGTTGGGGACCACTACTTTAAACAATAGCTTCCTTGTTTAACTCGACATGAGTGTGTCATGAGATGTATGTACTCCATGTGAACAAGACAACGTCTTTGTTTAAGTAAAGTCATGAGTGTATCATGCGATGTCCATACTGCTTGTGAACAAAAGAAGCCATACATTTGTGAAAACCCCACCCACTGCATTAACTCCATAAAAAATAGCCAGGGTCTAGGAAGAGCGCAATTCGAGCCACACTTTGTGTGTCTGGTTTCCGCCCTTTTGCAAAAGTCGTTGGCCAGTGAAGACAACTCTCTGCCTCTGTGAAATTCTTGATAAATGTTGATGAATCCAACAGTCATGAAAGCCCAAGGATCAAGCATTACGCCACACTCTGCTTGCTCATTCTTGCCTGTTTTTGTTTGTCCCCAGAAACGAGTGATATCTGACAAGAAGTACAGCGAGCAGCGTCTGGATGTGCTGTCCTCCTTGGTGCTTGCCGAAAATGTCCTCAGTGGACCCAGCACAAAAGAGAGACGTCTTGTCGTGTCTTTGGCTCTCTGTGTTGGCACTCGGATGGTAAGTGCGCACCGTTCAGGACACTGAGCCATCATTTTTTCATATTTGACTGAATGCAATGGAACATTTCTATCAGTCATCAACAATACTGGAGACTGTCATGGACCTTTCGTCAGTCTGTCACAGACATACTGCGCACTCCTAGGGTTAGTGACGATTCGGGCGACGGACAATTAAACACTAAGTTAAAGTCCCAATGATCGTCACACACACATCTGGGTGTGGTGAAATTTGTCCTCTGCATTTAACCCGTCCCCATGCCAAAACACTTCCATTGTCGTAGTCTTTAGTCGTTTCTGTCATTTGCCAGCAAAACAGAAGTCTGCCAGCGGCTCCTTTTGGTGACGGAATGCCCACTTCTGATGATTTTGCCGTCTCTTAGTTTGCATACTATTTGCCTATCTTCAAGCTGCAGCTGCAATGAACTTCCTGTTGTACAATAAACCTCTCTGGCTGCCGTTTGTCGTAACCCGTTTATCTGTGGCTGCGGTTGCACGCCATCTGTTTCAGTTGATCGAATTACCGTGGGGTCGCATTCATTCTCCACCAAATAGTTTAACTATCACCCCTTGTTGACGCCTCTTAATCCTCATCCACATCAATACATTATGTATGAATAAACATCAAAAATAAAACATCAACCTTAAATACATGTAGGTTTCTGTTCAAACATCGTAACAACAATAAAACATATATCATGTCCATCAATTACTTAATTTAACACTCAATCGGGGCCAACTATGATCATGGGTGCTCCTGTTAACATGTGTAAATATATTGCTTAAGCGGTTACCGTTCATTATGGCAAAGCTAAATAATATAAAACACAACTCAATCTAGCAACGGTTAACATAACATGTAATCAGACTATGATCATGGGTGCCCCGACGTTAATATGTAAAATTGTAATGCTTAAACTGTTACAGATTATATTATAGCAAAGCAAGGTATCATAAAATAATTCAAAATTGTGTGTAGTCAGTCTCTACTCATGTTAAGCTTTGTCACCAGCTTCTGGCGGGATTTAGAATTGCGCTTTGAGCCAATTCGCGCCTGGGCCAAATCTAATAACACACCTATCACCAACTCTTATTAACCGTTCAGGATTCAGACTCCCGCATATGTCGAATTAGAAGTATTGTTGTTTTCTGTGTGTGCTGCACTTTAACACAGTGTACACAGAACAACAACAAAAAACTGTCAAAAGATATACAAAGAACTTGTGGCATTGCAATATAGCATACCTCTAAGTTATATATTGTCATGAACGATTCCCGGTCAGCATTGTCATATTATATCACAATGTGATGAATATTTCAAATTCAAAGCATGATGTAAATAACATTTTACACGCTGTAGAAAACCTTCAGAGATGAGGAGTTGCTTCCACTGCAGCTTGTGTTGAAGAAGCTGGACCTGATTAGTGAGCTGAGTGAGAGGTAGGAGATGACAGGATCACACTCAACAACTT